>NC_088243.1:46186751-46486751 GCF_036934945.1 Oncorhynchus masou masou
TGAATGTTCATGTATGTATGTATATATGTATGTATGTATGCGAGTATGTATGTATGCGAGTATGTATGTATGCATGTATGTATGTATGTATGTATGTATGTATGTATGTATGTATGTATGTATGTATGTATGTATGTGTGTTTGTATGTATGACTTATGATCCTAGATGGCGTAGCAGTCAGACGTCCTTGTCCTGTCGTGTCCCTTGTATATATCGTTATACATATTTTTCGTCACATATCCTTTAAAATATTTTGCTAAACCTCATCGAAATACTCTCCTGGAACCCGCCTCACCCAATGTGGCGTGGATCTGCTTTTTCCCTAAAGTATTTATATTTACTTCAGATTTGGAATCCCTCAACTGAAGCTAGCCAGCTAACTACCAGATATCAGTTAGCAAACCATTGCCAGTGGCCATCAGCTAACCTTCAGTTCGGAAAGCTCTCGCCAGTTCGAACAACGTGACTCGAACCAGAGCATATAACGGACCTGTTATTTTTATCCCCGGATTCCTACCGCAAACTGAACATTTTCATCTGGATCTTCACAACGAGCTAACCGCAATGACTACTCCTAGCTAGCGTTTCCACCCCAGAGAAAGCACCAATTTAGCTTGAAGCTAGCCTGGCCAGGGCTCCTGTGCTACCACCAAAGCATACTCCTGGGCTACAATATTGGCCTGCGAGCTACCTGGAGCTACTTGGAACCCTACTAATTCCACGACTGGTCCCCCCCAAAGGCTAACTTTCTAGCCCCGGCTATCTGCTTGCTTGCTGACCCGGTCTGCTAACTGCTTGCTTGCCTGCCCGGTCTGCTAACTGCTAGCCCTTGCTAACTGCTTTCTTGCTAACCCGGCCTGCTAACTGCTTTCTTGCTAACCCGGCCTGCTAACTGCTAGCTTACCCTGGTCTACTAGCTGCTTGCTTGTTTAGCTCCTGCCTACTAACTGTTAGCTTGTTAGCCTGCTAACTGTCTGAATCGCCGTGTCCCCAGCCAGCCCAACCACTCACTGGACCCATATGTTCACTTGGCTACGCATGCCTCTCTCTAATATCAATATGCCTTGTCCATTACTGTACTGGTGAGTGATTACTGTCTTATTTCACTGTAGAGCCTCTAGTCCTGCTCAATATGCCTTAACCAACCATGTTGTTCCACCTCCTACATATACGATGACAGCACCTGGTTTAAACATCTCTAGAGACTATATCTCTCTCTTCATTACTCAATGCCTAGGTTTACCTCCAATGTACTTACATCCTACCTTACCTTTGTCTGTACACTATGCCTTGAATCTATGCTATCATGCCCAGAAACCTGCTCCTTTTACTCTCTGTTCTGAACGTGCTAGACGGCCAGTTCGTATAGTCTTTAGCCATACCCTTATCCTACTTCTCCTCTGTTCCTCTGGTGATGTGGAGGTTAATCCAGGTCCTGCAGTGCCTAGCTCCACTCCCACCCCCCAGGTGCTCTCATTTGTTGACTTCTGTAAATGTAAAAGCCTTGGTTTCATGCATGTTGACATTAGAAGTCTACTCCCTAAGTTTGTTTTACTCACTGCTTTAGTACACTCTGCCAACCCAGATGTCTTAGCCATGTCTGAATCCTGGCTTAGGAAAACCACCAAAAACCCTGAAAACTATAAAGTTTTCCGCCGAGATAGAACTGCCAAAGGGGGCGGTGTTGCAATCTACTGCAAAGATAGAAAGTAATACAGAACTCTGCAGGCTAAGTCTGTACCCAAACAATTTGAGCTTCTACTTCTAAAAATGTACCTTTCCAGAAACAACTCTCTCACTGTTGTCGCCTTGCTATAGACCTCCCTCTGCCCCCAGCTGTGCCCTCGATACTATATGTGAACTGATTGCCCCCCATCTATCTTCTGAGCTCGTGCTACTAGGTGACCTAAACTGGGACATGCTTAACACCCCGGCTATCCTACAAACTAAGCTTGATGCTCTCAATCTCACACAAATTATCAATGAACCTACCAGGTACAACCCCAAATCAGTAAACACGGCACCCTCATAGATGTCATCCTAACTAATTCGCCCTCCAAATACACCTCTGCTGTTTTCAATCAAGATCTCAGCGATCACTGCCTCATTGCCTGCATCCTCATTGCCACCCCTCATCACTGTCAAACGCTCCCTGAAACACTTCTGCGAGCAGGCCTTTCTAATCGACCTGGCCGGGGTATCCTGGAATGACATTGACCTCATCCCGTCAGTAGATGATGCCTGGCTATTCTTTAGAAGTGCCTTTCTCACCATCTTAAATAAGCATGCCGCTCTCAAAAAATTTAGAACTAGGAATAGATATAGTCTTTGGTTCATGCCAGACCTGTCTGCCCTTGACCAGCACAAAAACATCCAGTGGAGTTCTGAATTTGCATCGAATAGCCCCCGTGATATGCAACTTTTCAGGGAAGTTAGGAACAAATATACACAGGCAGTTAGAAAAGCTAAGGCAAGCTTTTTCAAACAGAAATTTGCATCCTGTAGTACTAACTCAAGAAAGTTCTGGAACACTGTAAAGTCCATGGAGAATAAGAGCACCTCCTCCCAGCTGTCCACTGCTCTGAGGCTAGGAAACATTGTCATCACCAATAAATCGGGGCGGCAGGGTAGCCTAGTGGTTAGAGCGTTGGACTAGTAACCGGAAGGTTGCAAGGTCAAATCCCCGAGCTGACAAGGTACAAATCAGTCGTTCTGCCCCTGAACAGGCAGTTAACCCACTGTTCCTAGGCCGTCATTGAAAATAAGAATTTGTTCTTAACTGACATGCCTAGTTAAATAAAGGTAAAAAATCCACTATATTTGAGAATTTCAATAAGCATTTCTCATCGGCTGGCCATGCTTTCCACATGGCTACCACTGCCTGCAACCCGCCAAAGCCCCCACCATTTCTCCTTTACCCAAATTCAGATAGCCGGTGTTCTGAAAGAGCTGCAAAATCTGGACCCCTACAAATCAGCCAGGCTAGACAATCTGGACCCTCTCTTTCTAAAATTATCTGCCGAAATTGTTGCAACCCCTATTACTAGCCTGTTCAACCTCTCTTTCGTATCGTCTGAGATTCCCAAAGATTGGAAAGCTGCCGGGGTCATCCCCCTCTTCAAAGGGGGTGACACACTAGACCCAAACTGCTACATACCTATATCTATCCTACCCTGTCTTTCTAAGGTCTTCGAAAGCCAAGGTAAAAAACAGATTACTGACCATTTCGAATCCCACCATACCTTCTCCGCTATGCAATCTGGTTTCAGAGCTGGTCATGGATGCACCTCAGCTACGCTCAAGGGTCTAAACGACATAATAACCGCCATCGATAAGAAACATTACTGTGCAGCTGTATTCATCGACCTGGCCAAGGCTTTCGACTCTGCCAATCACAACATTCTTATTGGCAGACTCGACAGCCTCGGTTTCTCAAATGATTGCCTCGCCTGGTTTACCAACTACTTCTCTGATAGAGTTCAGTGTGTCAAATCGGAGGGGCTGTTGCCTGGACCTCTGACAGTCTCTATGGGTTTGCCACAGGGTTCAATTCTCGGGCCGACTCTCTTTTCTGTATACATCAATGATGTTGCTCTTGCTGCTGGTGATTGTCTGATCCACCTCTACGCAGACGACACCATTCTGTATACTTCTGGCCCCTCCTTGGACACTGTGTTAACTAACCTCCAGACGAGCTTCAATGCCATACAACTCCCCTTCCGTGGCCTCCAACTACTCTTAAACGCAAGTAAAACTAAATGCATGCTTTTCAATCGATCGCTGCCCGCACCTGCTCGCCCGTCCAGCATCACTACTCTGGACGGCTCTGAGTTAAAATACGTGGACAACTACAAATACCTGGGTGTCTGGTTAGACTGTAAACTCTCCTTCCAGACTCACATTAAGCATCTCCAATCGGCTTCCTATATCGCAACAAAGCATCCTTCACTCATGCTGCCAAACATACCCTCGTAAAACTGACCATCCTACCGATCCTCGACTTCGGTGATGTGATCTATAAAATAGCCTCCAACACTCTATTCCACAAACTGGATGCAGTCTATCACAGTGCCATCCGTTTTGTCACCAAAGCCCAATACACTACCCACCATTGCGACCTGTACGCTCTCGTTGGTTGGCCCTCGCTTCATCCTCGTCGCCAAACCCACTGGCTACAGGTTATCTACAAGTCTCTGCTAGGTAAAGCCCCGCCTTATCTCAGCTCACTGGTCACCATAGCAGCACCCACTCAGCAGATATATCTCACTGGTCACCCCCAAAGCCAATTCCTCCTTTGGTCGTCTTTCCTTCCAGTTCTCTGCTGCCCATGACTGGAACGAATTGCAAAAATCTCTGAAGCTGTAGACTCATCTCCCTCACTAGCTTTAAGCACCAGCTGTCAGAGCAGTTTACAGATCACTGCACCTGTACTCAGCCCATCTACCTACCTCATCCCCATACTGGTATTGATTTATTTATTTTGCTCCTTTGCACCTCAGTATCTCTACCTGCACATTCATCTTCTGCCGATCTACCATTCCAGTGTTTAATTGCTATATTGTAATTACTTCGCCATCATGGCCTATTTATTTCCTTAACTTTGAGTTGTATGTATGTATGTATGTATGTATGTATGTATGTATGTATGTATGTATGTATGTATGTATGTATGTATGTATGTATGTATGTACGTACGTACGTACGTATGTGAGTTTTATGTATGTATGTGAGTATGTATGTATGTGAGTATGTATGTATGTATGTATGTATGTATGTATGTATGTATGTATGTATGTATGTATGTATGTATGTATGTGAGTGAGGGTGTACCAGTACAACATCCTAATTTCCATATGATCTTTATAGCCAAAATAGTGCTATCTATGGAACAGTGCTATTCTTTACAGCTAAAACAGTTAGCATCTACATATAACATAATACTAAGTATTAAGCCTGTTACTGTAAGGCTGTTACTGTAAATAACAAGAATTCAATGACGGATTTTTTAAAATTAATTTCACATGGACATTCAAACATGAATTTGAAAATCTCAAAAACATACGTGGCCAAAAATGCAGTTTTGAATTTGTGTGCATCTGCAATTTACATATCACATGCCTACAGTAGGTTATATCACATCCATTTAGCGTCAGGTAAAGTTTTCCAAGTTGCAAGGACACTTGTCCACACACACTATTGAAAGTTACCAACACGCATATTTACAACTATTTATTTTGGAGGGTCTTTTCACATTACATGTACCTGTTTGCGTGCCTGTCCAAGTCCCGTCTGTCACTCCACCTGACAGGTCTATCAGTGTACAAAGCCGATCGGGATGTGTCCCTCAGTCAGTGTGACAGCCTGAACCGGCAGCATTGCAATACAGAGTGACAGCTCGTCAGGTAGAATTGCCAGTGGAAAAGAGAGGGAAGGGAGAAAGGGAGGAGAGAAAGAGCGGGGTAAAGGAAGTGAGACTGGCAGGCAACAGAATTGTAAAGGGGAAGAAATAGATAAAGGTTATTCATCTGAGAAACTCATGGAAATAAGGTCAACTTCAAGCCATAAAATAAGTTAGTCACTTTTCCTTACATTACCTCTGAACACCACTCAAACCCTTCTCTCTACCAAGAAAACCAGTGTCTGTCTAGGATTGCCAAGTAGGACCTATATCAGGCGAATTGAGACTCATCTTATATGCTGATTTAGTGTGTCGGCCCCAGACAAATTCCCTGCTAAATAGTAGAGAACCAAAGGCTGCATTCCAGAGACAAACCACCTGAGGGATGTGCTTTGGTAAATCCATGACATGTTTAAGAAGAAGATGGGGTATAAAAAAACTGACACAAATATCTGCCTTCATTTCATCAAAAGCCATCCAACCCATCCAAAACGCCCAAACAATGTAAGAGGAAGACAAAAAACTGGAAAACCTACAAGCTCTTGAGCGAGGAGTCTTTTGATCGGCTTAGCCACGCTCTCCTGGCTTCTCATGTTTCGGCTAGGACGAGAGTAATTAGCAATTAACAATCAGGGTTTAACGAGATCCCGTTATTATCTATGCAAGAGGGAGAAATCTGCTGCTTTGACAGTGAGTGCATTAGAATATCCCTGCAACTTCGGGATGAAAACAAGAGTGGCCCAAACCAGTAATTCTCTCATTTCCACGACATCTCTGGGCTATTTTTTCCCCAAAACTCACCCTGATCAAACAAGCTGCAACAAAAGGCACCAAATCCCCCACTCTACTCACTACTCTCTCTTTCTCAAATTAGCTAAGCCTTTCAGCTCCATCATTTTCAGCTTGGCTCGCATCAACAACCCCGCTGCATACCAAACACTGCCTACCGCTGAAACCCGACTTTGGGGGGTGGAAAAAAAGTCATGGCTGACAGCTTAGGTGTCTTGGACGCAAAAAGGGTGGGGAGTAAACAGTGGGCGAAGGCAGCCATCCCTTGCCTCCCTGTGACATATTCAGGCCTTTCGGATATTCCCCATTTCCCTCCGATTACCTCCCGGTGTTCACTGCCGTCCTGTCTGTTTAACATCTCCAGAGATAAGGGCTGATTTGGGATGGCAGGAAGGATTCTCAATCATTCCCTTCTCCCTTTGCTTATTTGTCTGTACATTTCTCTATTAGCTCCCCAGCCGAACTCAAGTGAGTAAAAGGTGGGTAGTTTTTGACTTTCTCGACCTCCGCTCTCGGAAGTTCATTGAGTTACTTCTTAGGTTGACCCTAAGTGATTCTAAAAGCTAGCCCCAGGTTATCACTCAGGGAACGTGCTACTGAGCTTAAGTGATCCTGTTTCACACACCTGTCATTAGCTGAGACTGGCATATCCATGACTGCCTTGAAGCTACCCGCTAACAGGGGTTTCGCAAGAGCAGAATGTCAGTCTAATGTTGATGTAGCTAGTTAGCCAGATCCCTTGGGTTGAGTAGGAAACACTTGCTGAGCAAAGCATGCCAGGAGCTTGAGAAAGGAGAAAGAGCGTGAGAAAAGTGAGGCTTCAGCTGTTGTTGGGAGCCTTCAGAATTAACAACCTACAGGGAGTAAAAAGGCCAACCTTGACTGAGCCTCTTTTTCAACAAATTATATGATTAAGTAATCAAAGAATGTAATAAACATCTTCATTAGACATAGGCGAAGAGGTCGTGGCTCATTTAACTGTAAACCAAACCACTTATCCAAAACCAAAATGGCCGACAATCATTAGCAAAACCATTTCATGGTTCAGCAAAGGTTAAATTGGCTTTGAGTGGTAAAGAGATCCCGAGCATCATTTTAATCAACTCTCTCTAGAGATCCCCCCCGGCTAATTATTCCTACCTTTAATGATTCCGGCCGACTGCCATTGCGATCTCTTAAATAAGGCTGGATTAGAGGATTTGGAGTATTAGCAACAGAGTTGGCAGGCAGGAGACCTCTGTACCGTGAGTTGGGGTGAGAAAAACCGCTTCAAAAGGTATCTTGAGCAGCACCTTCATAAGATTAAGATTACATTACAAAGACCGTATCCCTATTAAGAGGTTTAAAGCCTGCAAAAGAGAGGCAAGTTCCATCATGTGGACTGCAGTACTTTGGAAGTGGAGCCTTCATGTGAAATGACACCTGTGATATAGTTTAAGTAAGTTGAAAGAGTTGTTTACGAGTAACTTAGAAGTTTTACGTCAAAGTATATTACCTTCAAGACCTTAAGTATTGCACCAAACTTAACAGAATTCGTTAAGAATCGTTGACAATGTTAGCGTCTGTAGATTCCTCACAGCTCACTCCAATCTTTATTTATATATAAAATAATAATATATTTTTTTATTGATTTAAAGCTGATTGTTTATTCGTACGTGAAGCTATAGACTTCTGCTAAGAACATTGACTAAGTAAGGATCCAGAGGACATGCTAAGCTGCCAACATCGATTAAAGGAAAACAAAATGCATTTTCAATGTGATGCGCCTAGTTCACGATAAAAATAAAAAGCCTCTACTGTCCTCGAGAAGCCTTTGTTAAAGATGCTGTTACCCCATAATTCTTCCCTCCTTCCTCTGCACTCCCTCCCTTCAAAAAAGGGAGCAGTTTGTCCCCGGGCTGACGAGAGAAACCATTTGAAAGCAGGTCGGCAAAGGTTACCGTGGGAAACGTGGAGCACAGCAAAAAGAGACAAAAATAAGCTTGCTTTTAATTATTTTTTATTAAGAGACTTGATGCTATTAAATGCCCCAGATACATTCACCCTATAGTTCCCAATTAGACTTGACAGTTGCATTACCAACAATAAATATAGCAAAGGGCTGGCCCCCGGGCCAGGAAAAACCCCTAACTATGACCCCCTCATGTTTAATAATGAGAACAAGCATGCACACACACACTCCCTCTCTCACACACCATCCCTCTCTCCCTTCCTCCAGTACACAGACCATCCCTCCCTCTCTACACTCCTGTTAGTCTTGCTCCCTCACACACCTTCCCGTCTCTCTCTTCCGCTCTTTCAAACACAGCTATAGTGCCTTCAGAAAGTAGTCATGCCCTTTGACTTTTTACACATTTTGAGTCACTGAACTACACACAATACCACATAACATCAAAGTGGAGTGATGCTTTAGACATTTTTACAAATTAATTCTAAATGAAAGCTGAAATGTCAATAAGTATTCAACCCCATTGTTATCGCAAGACTAAATAAGTTCAGGAGTAAAAATTTGCTTAACAACTCACATACTAAGTTGCATTGACTCTGTATGCAATTTGTGTTTAACATGATTTTTGAATGACCACCCCATGTCTGTACCCTACACATACAACAATTACAGTTGGAGTCATTAAAACACATTTTTCAACCACTCCACAAATTTCTTGTTAACAAACTATAGTTTTGGCAAATCGGTTAAGACATCTACTTTGTGCATGACACAAGTAATTTTTCCAATAATTGTTTACAGACAGATTACTTCACTTATAATTCACTGTATCACAATTCCAGTGGGTCAGAAGTTTATATACACTAAGTTGACTGTGCCTTTAAACAGTTTGGAAAATTCCAGAAAATGATGTCATGGCTTTAGAAGCTTCTGATTCTAATTGACAGCATATGAGTCAATTGGAGGTGTACCTGTGGATGTATTTCAAGGCCTACCTTCAAACACTGTGCTTCTTTGCTTGACATCATTGGAAAATCAAAATAAATCAGAAAAGACCTCAGAAAACAAATTGTAGACCTCCACAAGTCTGGTTCATCCTTGGGAGAAATTTTCCAACGCCCGAAGGTACCACGTTCATCTGTACAAACAATAGTATGCAAGTATAAACACCATGGGACCACGCAGCCGTCATACCGCTCAGGAAGGAGACGCGTTCTGTCTCCTAGAGATAAACGTACTTTGGTGCAAAAAGTGCAAATCAATCCCAGAACAACAGCAAAGGACCTTGTGAAGATGCCAGAGGAAACAGGTACAAAAGTATCTATATCCACAGTAAAACGAGTCCTGTATCGAAATAACCTGGAAGGCCGCTCAGCAAGGAAGAAGCCACAGCTCCAAAACCGCCATAAAAAAGCCAGACTACGGTTTGCAACTGTTTGGCCATAATGACCATCATTATGTTTGGAGGAAAAAGGGGGATGCTTGCAAGCCGAAGAAAACCATCCCAACTATGGATCACGGGGGTGGCGGCCTCATGTTGTGGGGGTGCTTTGCTGCAGGAGGGACTGGTGCATTTCACAAAATAGATGGCATCATGAGGTAGGAAAATTATGTGGATATATTGAAGCAACAGCTCAAGACATCAGCCAGGAAGTTAAAGCTTGGTGTCAAATGTCTAGGTGATGCGGGTAAGGCGAAGTCAGGCGCAGGACACAGAGATGAGTAATAACCGTTACTTTACTCAAAAACAATATTCCATAAAGGAGACAAAATAATCTAGGTCACAAAACGAGACAATTTGACAATAACAAACACGCACAAAACCAAGGGGGAAACCAGAGGGTTAAATAGGGAACAATGATTATGGAGTGGAAACCAGGTGTGTATAATGAAGACAAAACAGATCGAAAATGAAACATGGATCGGTGGTAAGTAGAAAACCGGTGACGTCAACAGCCGAACGCCGCCCGAACAAGGAGAGGGACCAACTTCGGCGGAAGTCGTGACACTTGGATGCAAATGGGTCTTCCAAATGGACAATGACCCCAAGCATACTTCCAAAGTTGTGGCAAAATGGCTTAAGGACAACAAAGTCAAGGTATTGGAGTGGCTATCACAAAGCCCTGACCTCAATCCTGTGGAACATTTGTGGGCGGAACTGAAAAAGCGTGTGCGAGCAAGGAGGCCTTACAAACCTGACTCAGTTACACCAGCTCTGTCAGTAGGAATGGGCCAAAATTCACCCATCCTACTGTGGGAAGCTTGTGGAACGCTACCCAAAATGTTTGACCCAAGTTAAACAATTTAAAGGCAATGCTACCAAATACTAATTGAGTGTATGTAAACTTCTGACCCACTGGGAATGCGATGAAAGAAATAAATCATTCTCTCTACTATTATTCTGACATTTCACATTCTTAAAATAAAGTGATGATCCTAACTGACCTAAAACAGGGAATTTTTACTCGGATTAAATGTCAGGAATTGTGAAAAACTGAGTTTAAATGTATTTGGCTAAAGTGTGTGTAAACTTCCGACTGTATTTGTAAGGTCCCTCAGTCGAACAGTGAATGTCAAGCACAGATTCAACTACAAAGACCAACGCCTCACAAAGAACGGCACCTATTGGTAGATTAAAAAAAACAGACATTGAATATCCCTGTGAGCATGGTGAAGTTATTAATTACACTTTGGATGGTGTATCAATACACCCAGTCACTACAAAGATACAAGCGTCCTTCCTAACTCAATTGCCAGAGGAAGGAAAGCACTCAGGGATTACACCATGAGGCCAATGAAGATTTTAAAACAGTTACAAAGTTTAATGGCTGTGATAGGAGATAAAGTAACAATTTACTTTGACTAGATAGCCATAATGCATTTATTACACATCTATACGAATTTCATGAACGTGTTATAACAGGTCCCAACCACATTATTAAAGGTTAATGAAGATACAGGCATCCTTCCTAACTCAGATTAGGAATAGATTAGGAATCACTGGCAACTTTAAGGAAATGAAACACTAGCCACTTTAATAATGTCTCTGTTTCTGGCATTACTCATCTCATATGTGTAAGATGTACTCTATACTATTCTATGGTATCTTAGTCACTTTAATTGTTTGTAAATATTGCATCATCCATCTCATATGTATATACTGTACTTTATACTATGCCACTGTATCTTAGTCCAATGCCGCTCAGACATATTCTTAATCCATTCCTTACTTAGATTTATGTGTATTTTGGGTATATGTTGTGAAACTGTTAGGCATTACTTGTTAGATATCACTGCACTGTCAAAGCTAGAAGCACAAGCATTTCGCTACACACGCAATAACATCTGCTAAGCATGTGTATGTTACCAATACATTTGATTTGATTTTGAAATATACTAATAGCATCTGTAGAGCATTCATGTCATGCTATGGAAAAACTAATATTTAAGGAACCTTAATGGATGCATCCTTACAATGACAGCGTAGTGTCAGTATGGCTGTTGTCATTATGGCCATACCAGTGTTAGTGAATATGTTAAAAAGGCCAAACAATGTTTTGAAAATTATGCTGATATATAAGTTAGCCTATACCAGCCCCATTTCCCCTACCTGTCGGTATAGACGGATTGATTGTTTTGCAACAAAACCAAGGCGTGCGCAACGATGGGGAAAAAAAGATGGGGTCACTCAGAAACACCACAAAACAGGCAGACTTCTGCCCCATGGAAGAGCGCATATTGTTTTCGTGAGGTTGTCAGCTAACCCATCAATAGCCGTGACTTACCTTCTTTTCTTCTTCTCACTGAGGTCAGTGGTGCATGAAGATCCAAAGGAGGTTGAATCCTCAGGGTAAATTTTACGGATCAAATCATGTAAAGTATTCAGGCTCCTAGACTTTTTCCGCATTTTGTTACTGTCACACTCAGTTACGTTACAGCCGTATTCTAAAATAAATTTAAAAAACATTTTCCTCAGCAATCTACACACAATACCCCATAATGACAAAGCGAAAACAGGTTTTTAGATTTGTTTGCAAATGTATTAACACTAAACAGAAATACCTTATTTACATAAGTATTCAGACCCTTTGCTATGAAACTCGAAATTGAGCTCAGGTGCATCCTGTTTCCATTGATCATCCTTGAGATGTTTCTACAACTTGATTGAAGTCCACCAGTGGTAAATTCAATTGACTGGACGTGATGTGGAAAGGCACACACCTGTCTATATAAGGTCCCACAGTTGACAGTGCATGTCAGAGCAAAAACCAAGCCATGAGGACGAAGAAATTGTCCGTAGAGCTCCGAGACAGGATTGTGACGAGGCACAGATCTGGGAAGGGTACCAAAAAGCATCATTGAAGGTCCAAAAGAACAAAGTGGCTTCCATTATTCTTACATGGAAGACGTTTGGAACCACTAAGACTTCCTAGTGCAGGCTGCCCGGCCAAACTGAGCAATCGGGGGTGAAGGGCCTTGGTCAGGGAGGTGACCAAGAACCTGATGGTCACTCTGAAAGAGCTCTAGAGTTCCTCTGTGGAGATGGGAGAACCTTTCAGAAGGACAACCATTTTGCAGCACCCTACCAATCAGGCCTTTATGGTAGAGCGGCCAGACGGAAGCCACTCCTCAGTAAAAGGCACATGACATCCCGCTTGGAGTTCGCCAACATGCACCGAAAGACTCTCAGAAACAAGATTCACTGGTCTGATGAAACCAAAACTCTTTGGCCTGAATGCCAAGTATCAAGTCGGGAGAAAACCTGGCACCATCCCTACGGTGAAGCATGGTGGTGGCAGCATCATGCTGTGGGGATGTTTTTCAGCGGCAGGGACTGGGAGACTAGTCAGGATCGAGGCCAAATGAAACGGAGCAAAGTATAGAGAGATCCTTGATGAAAACCTGCTCCAGAGCGCTCAGGACCTCAGACTGGGGTTGAAGGTTCACCTTCCAACAGGACAACCACTCTAAGCACACAGCCAAGACAACGCAAGAGGGGCTTCGGGACAAGTCTCTGAATGTCCTTGAGTGGCCCAGCCGGAGCCCGGACCTGAACCCGATCAAACATCTCTGGAGAGACCTGAAAATAATTGGGCAGCAACGCTCCCCATCCAACCTGACAGAGCTTGAGAGGATCTGCAGAGAAGAATGGGAAAAACTCCCCAAATACAGGTGTGACAAGCGTATAGCGTCATACCCAAGAAGACTTGATGCTGTAATCGCTGCCAAAGGTGCTTCAACAAAGTACTGAGTAATGCAAAAACAGTGTTGGAGAAGAAAATAAAAGTGAAATATGTGCCATGTAAAAAAGCTAAAGTTCCATGCTCAGAACATGAGAACATATGAAAGCTGGTGTTTCCTTTTAACATGAGTCTTCAATATTCCCAGTTAAGAAGTTTTAGGTTGACGTGTCCACTATTTCTCTCTATATCAGTTGTATTTCATATACCTTTGACTATTGGATGTTCTTAAAGGCACTTTAGTATTGCCAGCCTAATCTCGGGAGTTGATAGGCTTGAAGTAATAAACAGCGCTGTGGTTCAAGCATTGCTAAGTGCAGTAGAGTGCTGTTTGAATTAATGCTTACAAGCCTGCTGCTGCCTACCACCGCGCAGTCACACTGCTCTATCAAATCATAGACTTAATTATGATATTATAAACACAGAGAAACGAGCCTTTGGTCATTAATATGGTCAAATCCAGAAACTATAATTTAGAAAACAAAGCGTTTATTCTTCCAGTGAAATACGTAAGTCTAAACATTGCTGTTACATTGCAAAACCGTCAAATTCTGGCAAATTAATTACGATCTTCACACAGTTCGCAACGAACCAGGTGGCCCAAAGTGTTGCATATACCCTGACTCTGTTTGTACTGAACGCAAGAGAAGTGACACAATTTCCCTGGTTAATATTACGTGCTAACATGAATTTATTTTAACTAAATATGCTGGTTTAAAAATATATACTTCTCTGTATTGATTTTAAGAAAGGCATTGATGTTTATGGTTAGGTACCAGTTTGGCGAAGTTGAAGTAGGCTGTGATTCGATGATAAATTAACAGGCACCGCACTGATTATATGCAGCGCAGGACAAGCTAGTTAACTTAGCAATATCATACACCATGTTTTTTTGTAAAATAAGTTTAATTCTAGCTAGCAACTTACCTTGGCTCCTTGCAGCCACAAAGTCCTTTTGATGTTGCAGTCGCGTATCAGGTGGTCAGCCTGCCACGCAGCTTCCTCGTGGATTGCAATGTAATCGGCCATAGTCGTCATCCAAAAAGGCCGATTACCAGGATGTTATGAAAACTTGAAATCGGCCCTAATTAATCAGCCATGCCGATTAATCGGTCGACCTCTAGTTGAGGGTCATATCATAACCCATTAAAGTTGGTCAAACTCGTCTATAAGGCACAGATGAAGGGTCTATGTAGGAATTCTATACAAAGTAAAGTTAAATCTATTTTCCCAGTCATAAAGTATTTATAGCTAAGCACTGTGCAGTTTGCCACTGATCTATAACACCAAAATTCAAAATATATGTATGAATTTTCTGCAGTCAATGTACTGTCATTTCTATTTTCCCATTCATAAAGCAATTATAAATAATTTATAAACATGCCTCACTTACATAAAATAATACAGACCCAACACAGAATATTATTGGAAAGATGAACATTTTATTTACATTTTCTAGATGTAACGTTAGCTAGCTAGCACAGAAACCAATTGCTGAGCACATCGCCAAAGAATCAATCCAACTACTGATATTTTTCAGTTTTTCTTTTTAAAAATAGATTTACCAAAGATCCATATTCAAAGCATTCAAATTAAATGTTCCATTTCAGATGTACAGCTAGCAACTAACCAGTATAGAGACCTCTCTAATGCATGAAAAGCTCAGATTCAAACTCCCATTAAAAACTCTGCAAGCATCAAAATAAGCTTGTTGATCACCAAATATGGAGTTTCGCTGAGCAACAATCTTTATTTACTCCTGTTAACACTGATACAGTGGGGCAAAAAAGCATTTAATCAGCCACCAATTGTGCAAGTTCTCCCACTTAAAAAGATGAGGCCTGTAAATTTCATCATAGGTACACTTCAACTATGACAGACAAAATGAAAAAGAAAATCCAGAAAATCACATTGTAGGATTTTTAATGCATTTATTTGCAAATGATGGTGGAAAATAAGTATTTGGTCAATAACAAAAGTTTATCTCAATACTTTGTTATATACCCTTTGTTGGCAATGACAGAGGTCAAATGTTTTCTGTAAGTCTTCACAAGGTTTTCACACACTGTTGCTGGTATTTTGGCCCATTCCTCCATGCAGATATCCTCTAGAGCAGTGATGTTTTGGGGCTGTTGCTGGGCAACACGGACTTTCAACTCCCTCCAAAGATTTTCTATGGGGTTGAGATCTGGAGACTGGCCAGGCAACTCCAGGACCTTGAAATGCTTCTTACGAAGCCACTCCTTCGTTGCCCGGGTGGTGTGTTTGGGATCATTGTCATGCTGAAAAACCCAGCCGCGTTTCATCTTCAATGCCCTTGCTGATAGAAGGAGGTTTTCACTCAAAATCTCACGATACATGGCCCCATTCATTCTTTCCTTTACACGGATCAGTCGTCCTGGTCCCTTTGCAGAAAAACAGCCCCAAAGCACGATGTTTCCACTCCCATACTTCACAGTAGGTATGGTGTTCTTTGGATGCAACTCAGCATTCTTTGTCCTCCAAACACAACGAGTTGAGTTTTTACCCAAAAGTTCTATTTTGGTTTCATCTGATCATATGCCATTCTCCCAATCTTCTTCTGGATCATCCAAATGCTCTCTAGCAAACTTCAGACGGGCCTGGACATGTACTGGCTTAAGCAGGGGGACACGTCTGGCACTGCAGGATTTGAGTCCCTGGCGGCGTAGTGTGTTACTGATGGTAGGCTTTGTTACTTTGGTCCCAGCTATCTGCAGGTCATTCACTAGGCCCCCCCGTGTGGTTCTGGGATTTTTGCTCACCGTTCTTGTGATCATTTTAACCCTACGGGGTGAGATCTTGCGTGGAGCCCCAGATCGAGGAAGATTACAGTGGTCTTGTATGTCTTCCATTTCCTAATAATTGCTCCCACAGCAAGCTGCTTAACTATTGCAGATTCAGTCATTCCAGCCAGGTGCAGGTCTACAATTTTGTTTCTGGTGTCCTTTGACAGCTCTTTGGTCTTGGCCATCGTGGAGTTCGGAGTATGACTGTTTGAGGTTGTTATACTGATAACAAGTTCAAACAGGTGCCATTAATACAGGTAACGAGTGGAGGACAGAGGAGTCTCTTAAAGTAGAAGTTACAGGTCTGTGAGAGCCAGAAATCTTGCTTGTTTGTAGGTGACCAAATACTTATTTTCCACCATAATTTGCAAATAAATTAATTAAAAATCCTACAATGTGATTTTCTGGATTTTTCTTTCTCATTTTGTCTGTCATAGTTGAAGTGTCCCTATGGTGACAATTACAGGCCTCTCCCATCTTTTTAAGTGGGAGAACTTGCACAATTGGTGGCTGACTAAATACTTTTTTGCCCCACTGTATGTACTGTACCTCCAAACAAGGTCTAAATAAAAAGCAACCTAAAAAATATATATTTGGCATTGCCAATGAAAATCACTGATTATAGCCTCACACAGGTCGGAAGTCTACAACACTCAATAGCTCAATACATTGCGGAAGACACATTCTTTTGGTTGTTTGTACATTTTTATTTAGACCTTTTTTGGAAGTACATACCAGCCATACCAGGAGTAAATATAGATAGTTGCTCAGCGAAACTCCATATTTGGTGACCAATGTTTGCAGAGATGGTGAATGGGAGTTTGAGTCAGAGCTTTCTGGGCGTTAGAGAGGTATTTAAACGTGAGGTCACCAGGAAGTGACATTTCGATGACCTCTCACTTGCTCCTCCTTCATGTGGCTGTGCAGCCAAAATAGAAAGAACATTGTGATGTTTGTCTCTTAATTTGTTCTGTTGTTAAAGGTTCGTAATGTGCAAAAGTACAACGCAAGTCTTAAGCTACTGAGATAGCTACAATTGTTAACTAAATGTTTTATGAGCTTCATGACGATTTCGTAATGTTTATCGAGCGAGTTGGAAAAAGTGTTGACATTGCCATGGGCTTAGCTAGCTGCTAGGTGTAAAAGCTAGCTTTACTATTGTGTTAATAAGTTTTACTCACTAAAATTCTGTAGCTATTTCTAGCTATGAATCTGAAATTGGGAATTTTATTTGAATGCAATGAATATGAATCTTTGTTAAACCTATTCTAGAAAAGTCCAACTGAAAAATGTCCTCAGCAATGGTTTTATGTGCTTACGTTATATCTGGAAAATAATATGTTAATATTTTCTTTAACATTGTGTTGTGTCACTGGTCTGTTTTTTAATAAGTGAGGCATATTTATAAATGCTTTATGAATATAAAAATAGAAATGACAGTACATTGACTGCAAAGACCTTTAATATTGCTGATGTAGATCAGTGGTAAACTGCACAGTTACAGTTGAAGTTGGAAATTTACATGCCAAATACATTAACTCAGTTTTTCACAATTCCTGACATTTAATCCTAGTAGAGAGAATTATTTCTTTCAGCTTTCATTTCTTTCATCACATTCCCAGTAGGTCACGCCCTGACCATAGAGAGCCCTTGGTTCTCTATGGTGTTAAGGTCAGAGTGTGACTGGGGGGCTATTCCAGTTTTCATATTTCCAGGTTGGTGTGCTTGATATGGTTCCCAATTAGAGGCAGCTGGTTATTGTTGTCTCTAATTGGGGATCATATTTAGGTAGCCTTTTTTCCACCTGTGTTTTGTGGGATATTGTTTTGAGTTAGTGCATGTTGCACCCCTGTAGTCACGGTTCGTTGTTTGTCTCGTTCATTCTTTGTTTTGTTGTGTGGTTCACTTACTTTAAATAAAAAAAGATATGGAACCCAGATCACGCTGCAAGTGGTCCGAGTATGTTCCAACGAACGTGACAAATACACTCAATTAGTATTTGGTGGCATTGCCTTTAAATTGTTTTACTTGAGTCAAACGTTTCGGGTAGCCTTCCACAAGCTTCCCACAATATGTTGGGTGAATTTTGGCCCATTCCTCCATGACAGAGCTGGTGTAACTGGGTCAGGTTTGTTGGCCTCGTTGCTCGCACACGCTTTTTCACAAATCTTCTATGGGATTGAGTTCAGGGCTTTGTGATGGCCACTCCAATACCTTGACTTTGTTGTCCTTAAGCCATTTTGCCACAACTTTGGAAGTATGCTTGTGGTCATTGTCCATTTGGAAGACCCATTTGCGACAAATCTTTAACTTCCCGACTGATGTCTTGAGATGTTGCTTCAATATATCCACATAAGTTTCCTCCCTCATAATGCCAACTATTTTGTGAAGTGCACCAGTCTCTCCTGAAGCAAAGCACCCCCACAACATGATGCTGCCACCCCCGTGCTTCACAGCTTGCAAGCATTCCCCTTTTTCCTCCAAACATAACGATGATCATTATGGCCAAACAGTTCTATATTTGTTTCATCAGACCAGAGGACATTTCTCCAACAAGTACGATCTTTGTCCCCATGTGCAGTTGCAAACCGTAGTCTGTCTTTTGTTATGTTGGTTTTGGAGCAGTGGCTTCTTCCTTGTTGAGTGGCCTTTCAGGTTATGTCGATATAGGACTCGTTTTACTGTGGATATAAATACTTTTGTACCTGTTTCCTCCAGCATCTTCACAAGGTCCTTTGCTGTTGTTCTGGGATTGATTTGCACTTTTCACACCAAAGTACGTTCATCTCTAGGAGACAGAACGCGTCTCCTTCCTGAGCGGTATGACAGCTGCGTGGTCCCATAGTGTTTATACTTGCGTACTATTGTTTGTACAGATGAACGTGGTACCTTCAGGTGTTTGGAAATTTCTCCCAAGGATGAACCAGACTTGTGGAGGTCTACAATTTGTTTTCTGATGTCTTGGCTGATTTCTTTTGATTTTCCCATGATGTCAAGCAAGGAGGCACAGAGTTTGAAGGTGGGCCTTGAAATACATCCACAGGTACACCTCCAATTGGCTCAAATTATGTCAATTATCATATCAGAAGCTTCTAGCCATGACGTCATTTTCATGAATTTTCCAATATGTTTAAAGGCACAGTCAACTTAGTGTATGTAAACTTCTGACCCACTGGAATTGTGATACAGTGAATTATAAGTGAAATAATCTGTCTCTAAACAATTGTTGAAAAAAATGACACAAAGTAAATGTCCTAACCGACTTTCCAAAACTAAAGTTTGTTAACAAGAAATTTGTGGAGAGGTTGAAAAACTAGTTTTAATGACTCCAACCTAAGTGTATGTAAACTTCCGACTTCAACTGTAATTACCATGAAGTGCTTAGCTATAAATGTTATAAATGTTTCATGAATGAGATAATTTATTTGACTTTACTTTGACTACATGTGTGCATTATAGACCAGTACGACCAACTTAACTGTGATGTGGAGGGCTGTTAATGAGTTATGTGTAACGGCGTTCTTCTTTAGTTGAAAGAGAGTCGGACCGAAATGCAGCGTGTAAGTTACTCATGTTTAATAGTGAAGACAAACGAACGAACTATACATGAACAACTAATAAATACAAAACAACAAACAGAACGCGAAATCAATTACAGCCTGACTGGTGCACACTACACAGAGACAGGAACAATCACCCACGAAATGCAAAGCGAAACCAGGCTACCTAAATACGGTTCCCAATCAGAGACAACGAGAATCACCTGACTCTGATTGAGAACCGCCTCAGGCAGCCAAACCTATAAACACACACACCCCTAATCAGCTACAATCCCAACTACTACAAAACCCCAATATGAAAATACAATACAATAACCCATGTCACACCCTGGTCTAACCAAATATATAACGAAAACACAAAATACAATGACCAAGGCATGACATTATGACCCTCAACTACACGATTTGATCCGTAAAATTGACCCTGAGTATTCAACCCTGTGGGAATCATCATGCACCATTGACCTTAGTGAGAAGAAGGATCAGGTGGGGGAAATGGGGCTGGTACAGGCTAACTTATATATCAGCATGATTTTCAAAATGTGGTTTGGCCTTTTGGCATATTCAGTAATACTGGTGTGGCCATAATGACAACAGCCATAATGACACTACGGTGTCATTGCAATAATACATCTATTAAGATACACAAATATGAGCTTTTGCATGACATAAATGTGCTATACATATGCTATGGATATATTTAATTAACCTAATGCGGATCATAACAGATCAGCTTCTGGTATTTCTGAAACAACCCCTTTGTCTCTTTTTCTCTCCTCTCGTCTTTAAACCTGTTATAACACGTTCATGAAATGCTTAAAGATGTGTAATAAATGCGTTATGATATGGAGAGAAAAAGTTAATCGTGACCAATAACTGAGGATGGATCCACAAAACTAACCTAAATGACAGAGCATGCATCTTGTTTGCAATAAGGCACTAAGGTAATGCTGCAAAGAATGTGGCAAAGAAATTAACTTTTTGTCCTGAATACAAAGTGGTATGTTTGGGGCAAATCCAACAGATCCCTGAGTACCACGCCTTAAAATTTCAAGAATGGTGGTGGCTGCATCATGTTATCGGTGTGCCTGTCATCGCAAAGGATTAGGGAGTTTTTTTTTAGGATAAAAAGGAATAGAACTAAGCACAGGCAAAATCCTAGAGGAAAATCTGTTTCAGTCTGCTTTCCAACAGATACTGGGAGACAATTGTACCTTTCAGCAGGACAATAACCTAAAACACAAGGCCAAATGCACACTGGAGTTGCTTACCAAGATGCCAATGAATGTCCCTCAATGGCCTAGCTAAAATTTTGACTTAAATCGCTGGCTGTTTAGCAATGATCAACAACTTGACAGAGCTTGAAGAACATTAAAAATACTAATGGGATGTTTTTTTTTACAATCCAGGTGTGCAAAACTCTGAGATTACCCAGAAAGAATCTTCCACTTTGACATGAGTATTTTTTTGTAGATCACTGACATATAATTACAATTAAATCCATTTTAATTCCACTTTGTAACACAACAAAATGTGATGTGTGGGGCGGCAGGGTAGCCTAGTGGTTAGAGCGTTGGACTACTAACCGAAAGGTTGCAAGTTTGAATCCCCGAGCTGACAAGGTACAAATCTGTCGTTCTGCCCCTGAACATGCAGTTAACCCACTGTTCCTAGGCCGTCATTGAAAATAAGAATTTGTTCTTAACTGACTTGTCTAGTAAAATAAAGGTAAAATAAAAATAAAAAATAAAAATACTTTCTGAAGGCACAGTACATTTAGCACAGGCCAGAATTCACAGTGCATCTCATTGGCTTACAATCACATCAACTTTGAAATAATGTATTTCTGGACAGTATATGATTTGAGGGTTTATTGGGAAAATGACTGATTGAGATGTTGGTGAAACAAAAACATAACAGAAAAACATAATTCAGTAAAAACTGTCATGTAGTAAGTCAAAATACGATCACAGGTTTTTACAGTATTCTCCAAAGTACATAGTACTAAGGAGGACTTCTCAAGGCAAGGATTAAGACAAGTGTAGAACGTAATCAGGTAATGGTAAGATCAAGGTTTGGCCCCACCCCACTGTTTGATATGAATGAAGATGAACCGCTGATCTTGATCTTTCCCACATTGAGCCCCAGTCAAACAGTTAAAGGGGAATAAACCCCTCTAACCCATTGTTAAATTGTCTGTCAGAGTGCTCACCTCTCTCACTCAGGGAGAGCAAGATAGCGCTACAACTATGTTATGCAGCTCCCCACTCACTGCAGCGCTAGATAGAACTTTGTGGAATAACACAAATCTACAGAGAGAATATACTAAATTCGGGAAGCCCAATCAATTGTGAGAAATGTCTTAAACATTTTCTGTGATCAATTTGGGTAGCAGATTCATCCTTTGACCTTTTCTGAGATCTCTGCCAAGCAAGGATGAAAGGAGCCAACCTGATCCCGCCTCCCACTTTTAACCATGCAACCCCATTGGACATGATTCCACCTGCCAATTAACATTGCCCATCTTCCATCTCTGACTGTAGGCAACATCAATTGTTGCATGTGTGATCAGATCATTACGGCAAAATATATATACAAATATATATACTAAAATGAGAGGGAAAGACTCGTGAGTGTGCAACATAACGTCCACTTCATTGGATGACACATATGGGCTATACGGCTCATTTATGGAAGAAATGTTTTATTAAATTGTAACTTCACTACAGCAGCTAGCTGAAAGTAAACCTATCCATGTAAAATAATTTCCGTTGCAGATATAATAGATAGCCTAGGCACTGATGCATGCATCTTTCGAAATGTGATGTATGCTCACTTTCAAACTTTTCATTGGGGTAGATCAAATATGCTATTATTACATTTATTATTAGCCCACATTTACATTTTCTGAATCGGTAGACTATTAACAATGATTTACTAAATGATGCAAGTGATTTGCCTTGAGCGAGCAAGAGAACGTAATTCTGTAGGCTCATTTTATAAAATGAAAAAGTATTCTTGTATGTTTTCACCCTGGAAGGATTCGAGCCTGGTTAAAAAACCTTATAGCCTACTGCGCAATATATTACAAAATACACCAGCAACATCATTTAGGAGATAAAGGTTGTGAGAACAGTGTTTCTGATCAGATCAACTATTATCTTCTAATGTATTTGCGTGGCTATGCCATCTTTAGAGCACAGCATTTTCTGCTTGGTTTACAGAGCATTGAACATGAGACATTATATAGGCTACCACCTAGGTCTGATGACGCTTCTGACAATAAAGGTGTGTTTTGTTGGGTTATGTGCTAAAGTCTGATGCAGGCTATTTTGAAAATTGCCAGTGTTTGGTGTTTATGAGGAGTCCCCTTGTGCGTGTGTTGCTGCTTGAGCAGTAACCTTCACGAATCTTGTATGATCACTGTTAACTAAAGTTGATTATTTTCATGTTATTCATCAAAGTTCTATCTAGCGCTGCAGTGAGTGAGCAGCTGCATAACCTGGTGACGTAGCTCTTGCTCTAGCTCTACCTCACTGTCTCTGACTGAGAAAGGTGAACACTTTGACAGACAGTCCAACAATGAGTCAGAGGGGTTCCGTTATTCCCCTTCAAGGGCCCTTTTCCAGTTCTCTGACAAACACTCTGAAGATCAGAAGTGTCTGCTTTGAAGTTGTAACACTTTGGCTGGGCAAGCCCCACATCTGTCTGTTGATGTAACAAGTGGTTCTGACCTACTACTCCAAACCATTTTAGTAACAGCTTTTCAGTACTTTCATTCCCTCTAATTTTAAGAAAGGAGAAAAAAACTTAATAAAATGGAAAAAGAGACAGTGTAGGAAAACGCATGAAATGCTCAACGTGGCGTTAGCGAGTACCCGTACAGTAAGCACATTATCACTATCATGCAGTCCATTCACACACAAACACACACGCACATGCTCACACACGAACACACTGCTGTACGTCAGTCCTAGAGTTTCCCAGTGGAAAAGGCCCCTTCCTGAAACTGAGGGATGAAGCTCTTGAAGTATGCTCTGTGGAGAAAGATAGACAGATAGAGAGAGCGAGAAAGAGAGCAATAAAAGTCATTTAGACAGATACAGATTTACTGGAAGTGCACCAGTACTTATCTGACCATAAAAGCAAAGCACCGGTTTGCTCTTTCAGCAATAGAATACTGACTTTCCTTGGAGACCGGCGATATAAACAAAGACAATGACGTATCTATTCCATGTAACCATCAACTTTGGGACAAAACCTCTGCTTTTATAGTTAAGCACTCCTGTTCTGTGCAAAGTAAGCATGGTCAGCTGGAGATCAGCAATTAAACCACAAACAGGGTTAACTGGTTCATGTTAAAAAAAATAAAAAAGGTAGAGTTGGATAAAGTAGGGAGAGCCATACATTTATAGATCATATCTATTTTGCATACAAATCTTCACCACGGTGTGCGTAGTGATATGCCTTTTCGATTAAAGCGATTAGGTGGTCGTACTGTTATTGTGATTGTTAGTGCGACAGGTTTTTTTCTTTCTCATTATTATCCCAGATTAGTTAGATTGAGATAAAATGTATTTGGCGAGGGAGTGCTGGTCCAAAGATGGCAGCAGGTTCAACAGCTTTGCAAGTTTCTTGCTAACTAGTCGTTTACAAAGGCCTTAACAAATTAATTAGATTTTTATCATTATCATCCTGTATTATAGATAATTATACACTAAAGTGTACGAGACTTTAGGAAACAGACTGACCAGGTGAATCTAGGTAAAAGCTATGATCCCTTATTGGTGTCAATTGTTAAATCCACTTCAATCAGTGTAGCTGAAGGGGAGGAGACAGGTTAAATAAGGATTTTTAAGCCTTGAGACAATTGAGACATAGATTGTGTATCTTTGCAATTCAAATGGACATGGGCATGACAAAAGTTCCTTTGAACGGGGTATGGTAGTAGGTGCCAGGCACAACGGTTTGAGTGTGTCAACAACTGCAACATTGCTGGGTTTTTTACACTCAACAGTTTCCCTTGGGTATCAAGAATGGTTCACCACCCAAAGGACATCCAGGCAACTTGACACAACTGTGGAATGCGAGTCAACATGGGCCAGCATCCCTGTGGAACGCTTTTGGCACCTTGTAGACGCCCTGACGAATTGAGGCTGTCCTGAGGGCAAAAGTGGGTGCAACTCAATATTAGGAAGTCGTTCCTAATGTAAAAGTGCACTCAGTGTAAGTCATTATTGTATGGTATAGTGGGTCATACTGGTCATTGTTGTCCAGTATGCTACGGGGTTAACAAAGCATCCCCTAGATACAGATCTAGGATCAGCTTCCCCTCCCTCAATCCTAACCATTAGTGGGGGGGATGCAAGACTGACTGTCTTACTTGGCTCGCTTGGCCATCTCGTTGCCGTCCCAGCGGGGGCTGTAAGGGTAGGACTTCTGCACCTGCGAGTACAGCTGCCCACTGTTGGTGAAGTGGTACACAGACTGGAAAGTCAGAGTGGGCTGGTCCCGCGGGAAGTACAGAGGGAGGTCCACTGGAGGAGGAGAGGGGAGAAGGGGAGAGACATAGGGGAGAGAAAGAGAGAGAGATAGTGAGAAAGAGGTGATGTGGGGATCAATATAGGAAAGAAGTGTGTGTGTGTGTTTGTGTGGAACTCACCATGGACAAGGAAACAGAAGTCTTTCCACATGAGGAGAAGAGTGAGCTTGGTGAATCCCTCTGCATCGTACTCCACCACCCCCCTGCAACAAGCATGCACGCACACACACGCATGCACAGCTTTCTTATATAGACACTGTAATGTGTCCACATGCCCCATACTAATCAAATACAATGCCACAAATGTGCTTGCTAAGAAGAAAGTAGCACTGCCTATACATTCTCCTAACTTAATGGGTAAAGCTTTTTAATTTTATTATATATATATATATATTATTAACCTAAACAACTTCTCAGCAAAGCAGAGCCCTCTACAAATGCAGGGGCTTTCCAACACTGAAGAAGGCTCTGCGTTGCTGAAACGTTGGTTAGGTTTACCCATTAAATTGGTGGGAGCAACATTCCCTGTAAATATTTTCGGTACTGAGCAAATTTGAGGTCTGCTGAGTACAAACTTGAACGTTGTCAAAATTCTGTGCAACTTCCAGCACGCGATTACTGTGAACAGAGGCTGTACCTGCTTAAAGTTACAGCTTTAACAATGGCAATGTATGCTACTGTGGCTATTTTATCATAATGTAGGTCTTCCAAAGTGGACAACCATCAGAATCAACGAAGCAAATGTATTTTATAACATTTTAACATGGAAATAGCTGTTCTATCATTCAGTCTACAGTAGCAGCCAATGTGTGGTGTTAAATTTAGGCCTACATTCCCTGAGACACGCAGAGCTTGACATCAACCTGTTTATCCACCTTCAGACAAGGAAGTGACTGAAGAATGTTGTTGTTTTGTTTGATGCAAGAAAAAAATTCACATTATTATTCCCATACCATTATTACAGAGAATCAGACAAATTATGCTACCCTCTGCCTATCGCTACTTAGCTTATTCAAGCCTGTCTCAAAATACAATGCTGCCCCTTTAAGACAAAAAAAAGCTATTTACCAGACGCGCTTTTAAAAGATGTCTCGAAATGTTTATGTTTTGTGCCCTTGTAGGAAGCAATCACTCCCCTATCGCTGACTACAAATGATCTATAACTGGGCTAATAACTCACTAACTAGCAAAGGATATTAACAAAATGTGCACACGTGGCTACATGCAGCTCTCACTTTGATCTGAAAACAAGTGCATCCGCATCTACTCACGACCGATTCATGCTGTAAACACAGTCCAGTTCAAAGTAAATAGCACCGATCCATAAATGCCACAGATCCATATACGGCAATAGAGTACGGGCTGAGTTGTGCATGTCAATGCAATAGAATCATACTCCGATGTGTTCTGACTACAACAAAATCTCTTGTACAGTTAATTTTGTTTCAGTATGTTACATTGAAAGTGGCTAATATTGCGTTGATTTAACCACAATTGCCACAGTAAAGGGAAATGTTGATAGTGTTAACAGGGAAAACTCTAGAACAGTGGTCACCAACGTTTTCTGAGTCAAGATCAAATGCAAACCGATATCTACTGCTCAGATCTTTTTTAAATATGATTTAAAAAACGTAAGCCTAACCAATTAAAAGCAGTACTGTAACAATGAGGTTTGTGCAGTAAGCTATAGGCCCAAAACATTATCACAGCATAATGGCTGTGGTTATATGATCACACCGGTAATAGATGCGTTGTTGTATTACTTGTGAAGGACAGCTGAGTGAGCATACATTTCAATAATTTGCTTTTTATTTTACTGGGCTGATGGTGCCTGCATCTAATGATCAGTGTCAGCAGAGGGAGAGAGCAGAAGTCTGAGGGTCTGCCTCAACATCCCTCTGCTCTCCCTTTCCTCCACTGACACTGACCAAAAAGGGACACTCGTCTTCCAGCTGATGGGGAAACTCGAGTCGCACCGTATTATTATTTCTGAATTATTCCTTGATATTAAAATAGACCCAAGAAGTTAAAAATAACAACAACGCAAGCCTATAGATACACTTTCCTTCTCATTCATTACGGCTGCAGTGCTTGTTGTAGCGCTGAGTGGAAATAAGAAGAATGCGCGTTTTGTGGCTTATAAAAGTGTTGAATACAAAGTGTTGACAGTGCGCAGTAAGAACTTCAGCATGAACTCACTCATAAAAACAGCATCCCTTTGCTGCATTTGCTGGCAGTCTCTCTCTTGTCATGGTTTTAAACATTTTGAAATCTCACAGTAACTTTCTTTTGTCTGCTACTTGACACGGTCATCTGAGCCATCCGTTTTGCCAGCGGTAGGCCTACAGCGCACTTGATTTGTTCTCTGGGCCAGCCGAGAAGGTAGGATTTGTACCTTCAGACACATGAAATGTGTGGCAACAGTTGGCTTACTCGGCGTGCAGGGCAGCTGAATCGTCAGTGGTGGAAAAGGTACACAATTGTCATATTTGAGTTAAAGTCAAAGATACCTTAATATAAACTGCCTCAAGTAAAAGTCACCCAGTAAAATACTACTTGAGTAAGTCTAAAAGTATTTGGTTTTAAATATATTTAAGTATCAAAATTAACAGTATAAATAATTTCAAATTCCTTAAAAAAATTAATTATAAAAATCTTTCAAAGATAAAAATCCAAATAACTTCACAGATCTTTATCGTAAAGAGTTTAAACACGGTTTCCCATGCTTGTTCAATGAACCATAAACAATTAAATGAACATGCACCTGTTAAACGGTCGTTAAGACACTAACACCTTACAGACGGTAGGCAAATAAGGTCACAGTTATGAAAACTTAGGACACTAAAAGAGGCCTTTCTACTGACTCTGAAAAACACCAAAATTAAGATGCCCAGTGTCTCTGCTCATCTGCGTGAATATGCCTTAAGCATGCTGCAAGAAGGCATGAGGACTGCAGATGTGGCCAGTGCAATACATTGCAATGTCCGTACTGTGAGACGCCTAAGACAGCACAAAAGGGAGACAGGACAGACAGCTGATCGTCCTCGCAGTGGCAGACCACGTTTAACAACACCTGCACAGGATCGGTACATCTGAACATCACACCTGCGGGACAGGTTACACTAGTAACGCACAACATCAGTGCTCAGACTGTCCACAATAGGCTGAGAGAGGCTGGACTGAGGAACTGTAGGCCTGTTGTAAGGCAGGTCCTCACCAGACATCACCGGCAACCACGTCGCCTATGGGCACAAACCCACCGTCGCTGGACCAGACAGGACATACAGTGAGGAGAACAAGTATGACACACTGCAGATTTTGCAGGTTTTCCTACTTACAAAGCATATAGAGGTCTGTAATTTGTATCATAGGTACACTTCAACTGTGAGAGACAGAATCTAAAACAAAAATCCAGAAAATCACATTGTATGATTTTTAAGTAATTAATTTGCATTTTATTGCATGACATAAGTATTTGATCACCTTCCAACCAGTAAGTATTCCGGCTCTCACAGACCTGTTAGTTTTTCTTTAAGAAGCCCTCATGTTCTCCACTCATTACCTGTATTAACTGCACCTGTCAATCACCCTCGGTCTGGGGCTCCATGCAAGATCTCACCTCGTGGGGCATCAATGATCATGAGGAAGGTGAGGGATCAGCCCAGAACTACACGGCAGGACCTGGTCAATGACCTGAAGAGAGCTGGGACCACAGTCTCAAAGAAAACCATTAGTAACATACTCCGCCGTCATGGATTAAAATCCTGCAGCGCACGAATGGTCCCCCTGCTCAAGCCAGCGCATGTCCAGGCCCGTCTGAAGTTTGCCAATGACCATCTGGATGATCCAGATGAGGAATGGGAGAAGGTCATGTGGTCTAATGAGATAAAAATAGAGCTTTTTGGTCTAAACTCCACTCGACGTGTTTGGAGGAAGAAGAAGGATGAGTACAACCCCAAGAACACCATCCCAACCGTGAAGCATGGAGGTGGAAACATAATTCTTTGGGGATGCTTTTCTGCAAAGGGGACAGGGCGACTGCACCGTATTGAGGGGAGGATGGATGGGGCCATGTATCGCGAGATCTTGGCCAACAACCTCCGTCCCTCAGTAAGAGCATTGAAGATGGGTCGTAGCTTGGTCTTCCAGTATGACAACGACCCGAAACACACAGCCAGTACAACTAAGGAGTGGCTCCATAAGAAGCTTCTCAAGGTCCTGGAGTGGCCTAGCCAGTCTCCAGACCTGAACCCAATAGAAAATCATTGGAGGGAGCTGAAAGTCCGTATTGCCCAGCGACAGCCACGAAACCTGAAGGATCTGGAGAAGTTCTGTATGGAGGAGTGGGCCAAAATCCCTGCTGCAGTGTGTGCAAACCTGGTCAAGAACTACAGGAAACGTATGATCTCTGTAATTGCAAAAAAAGGTTTCTGTACCAAATATTAAATTCTGCTTTTCTGATGTATCAAATACTTATGTCATGCAATAAAATGCTAATTAATTACTTAAAAATCATACAAGTTGAAATGTAACTATGATAAAAATTACAGACCTCTACATGCTTTGTAAGTAGGAAAACCTGCAAAATCGGCAGTGTCTCAAATACTTGTTCTCCCCACTGTATGTGATATTTCTGTTTTTTTCTCACATACATGGGTGCACACATATACCGCAGACTCACTTTCCAAAGTGACTGAGAAAGGCAGCAATGTACTCTCTCCTCTTGTGGTAGCCTTGAATGACATACTGCACCTGAGGAGGGAGGGAGGGAGATAAATTAATACCTACTTGATTACCAGTCAAATACCAGCTGAAACAGAACTGTACAATACTAAAACGTAACTTTTGGGGTTGGCATCTTGAAAAGTTAAGTCAACCTAATAAACAGAAAATAACATGCTTTTTATTTTTCATTTTTTCAAAGATCTTCATTGTAAAGGGTTTAAACACTGTTTCCCATGCTTGTTCAATGAACCATAAACAATTAATTAACATGCACCTGTAGAACGGTCATTAAGACACTAACAGGTTACAGACGGTAGGTAATTAAGGTCACAGTGATGAAAACTTAAGACACTAAAATAAGCCTTTCTACGGACTCTGAAAAACACCAAAAGAAAGATGCCCAGGGTCCCTGCTCATCTGCGTGAACGTGCCTTAGACATGCTGCAAAGAGGTATGAGGATTGCAGATGTGGCCAGGGCAATACATTGCAATGTCTGTACTGTAAGACGGCGCTACAGGACGGACAGTTGATCGTTCTCGCAGTGGCAGACCCCATCTGCACAGGATGGGTACATCCGAACATCACACCTGCGGGACAGGTACAGGATGGCAACAACAACTGCCCGAGTTATACCAGGAACGCACAATCCCTTCATCAGTGCTCAGACTGTCCGCAATAGGCTAAGCGAGGCTGGACTGAGGACTTGTAGGCCTGATGTAAGGCAGGTCCTCACCAGACATCACCGGCAACAATGTCGCCTATGGGCACAAACCCACCGTCGCTGGACCAGACAGGACTGGAAAAAAGTGCTCTTCACTGACGATACGCAGTTTAGTCTCACCAGGGGTGATGATCGGATTCGCGATTATCATCAAAGGAATGAGCATCACACCGAGGCCTGTACTCTGGAGCGGGATTGATTTGGAGGTTGAGGGTCCGTCATGGTCTAGTGTGGTGTGTCACAGCATCATCGGACTGAGCTTGTTGTCATTGCAGGCAATCTCAACGATGTGCGTTACAGGGAAGACATCCTCCTCTCTCATGTGGTACCCTTCCTGCAGGCTCATCCTGACATGACCCTCCAGCATGACAATGCCACCAGCCATACTGCTTGTTCTGTGCGTGATTTCCTGCAATACAGGAATGTCAGTGTTCTGCCATGGCCAGCGAAGAGCCTGGATCTCAATCCCATTGAACACGTCTGGGACCTGTTGGATCGGAGGGTGAGGGCTAGGGCCATTCCCACCAGAAATGTCAGGAACTTGCAGGTGCCTTGGTGGAAGAGTGGGGTAACATCTCACAGCAAGAACTGTCAAATCAGGTGCAGTTCATGAGGAGGAGACTGTTACTTTTGATTTTGACCTCCCCTTTGTTCAGGGACACATTATTCCATTTCTGTTAGTCATGTCTGTGGAACTTGTTCAGTTTGTCTCAGTTGTTGAATCTTGTGTTCATACAAATATTTACACATGTTAAGTTTGCTTAAAAAAACGCAGTTGACAGTGAGAGGACGTTTCTTTATTTGCTGAGTTTATATCATGCCTGCTTTAAGTCTGGTTTTGGGGTGGGGGGTTGATTTGGTAGGGGATCCATGTGTGTTCTGTTCTGTCTTATCTGTATAATCATAAAAAATATTGGCCCCCGTTTTCAATACTTGTGTATGTGCACCCTCACCTTGCAAAGTTAACAGCCTTTTTATAAAATGGTTTATGAGATTGGAGAACACATTGGGAGGATCTTCAAACCATTCCTCCGTATAGAATCTTACCAGATCCTTGATATCCTTCGGTGCGCTTATGGACTGCCCTCTTTCATTCAAACCAGGTTTTCAATGGGGTTTTAATCCAGAGATGGCCATGCAAAATGTTGATTCTGTGGTCAATTGACAATTTCTTTGTGGATTTTGATGTGTGCTTGGGGTCATTGTCTTGCTGGAAGAGTTCAGCCTCATGGCAGAGGCGATCACATTTTCAGCAAACATTTAATGGTACTTAGTAGAGTTCATGATGCCGTTAACCTTAAGAAGGGCCCCAGGACCAGTGTAAGCAAAACAGCCACCATATTTTACAGTAGGTATGGAGTTATTTTCTGCATTTGCATCCTCCTTTCAACGCCTAACTCACCGTGGTATACGTGGCCAAAGGCCTCTATTTTTGTCTCATATAATCATAGCACCCGATTCCAATCCAAGTGCCAATACCGTTTAGCAAACTCCAGGCATTTACATTTGTTGGCTGCTCACAATAAAAGCTTTTTTTCTGTCAACCCTTCCAACGAGCCAATTGGCATAGAGGTTAGCGTCTAATTGTAGATTTGGAGACCTCTAGATTCGACCAAGTTCTGTAATTCTCCAACTGTGGCCCCTTGGAATTTTCTTTGCCTTCCCAAACCATCTTCCTCACTGTACGTGGGGACAAGATACACTTGAGTAGTTTATATAGGATGGCTTCTGTCAAACTATCAAAAAAATTGTGTGATTTATGAGGGGGGCGAGACTTACGCCTAGGATTTGAATATCACACCCATGTGATTTCACACCAGGATGTGAGTATCACACCCACTGTTCTGAGTAGCTGGGGCTTCACACTAGGATGTAAATATCACACCCACTGTTCTGAGTGACTTTGTAGGTACTTACAGTTCAAACCATGTTGCATGTCCAAGACTCACAGTTGAAGACACCTTCCTGAGTTATTGGAGTGATTATGGCTTGTTTTTAAGCCTAAAACTAAAAAAAAACATACCATTTCTTGTGATGATACTTAACCTCTAAAAGTCTAAGCCTTTGGAGAGGGGGTGGGAGGTGGGGTTCTACTAAGCTAACATATGGATCACTTAGCTATTTGATTTAGAATTTTAGGACCCCTGTATGTATCAACAAAAACAACATGTAAAAACTATTTGATAAAATATTGAATTTGGCCTTTACTACTTATAGCCCATAGAAATGTATTGAATAACACATTCATAAATGTAAAACAGACAGTCAAAAAATAAATCCTAAGGAATAAGGTTTTGAAGTGTCTGTCCTATATCTAGGCAATATATGAAAGCTCAGGAAATATTTTTGTTTCTTGGACACATATTTAACCTCCATTATTATTGGCATAAAACTACCTTCATACTTCCATTCATTTTTTAAACTGGTACCGGGTTACGTTCATACGAATCCTGAGCCATTTATGGGGTTTCGTAGATCAGAACGGAGAACACCATTGTGTTCGTGAGAATCTCATCTTTCCATAGAGTTATATTAGTAGGCCAAACGGTTCGGACGCTACACATCGGTGGTACTGACTTTAGACGAGTCCCTTGAGGCTTGTGGGGGATCAAAGAGCGAAACAGAGAACAACCTCGTGTTTGTGAGTGTCTCATCTTTCCAGAGTGGTCATTTTGGTGTGAAGGCAAAACCGTTCGGGCGCAACAGACGTTTTCGTGAGAAGACTGATTTTCAGGACGTCTCATGGTCTGACAAACACCACTGTAGCCCATGCAACAACAAAAAAAAGATTTCTCTAGGTGCCACTGACAGATTTTGAAGGGGATTTAAAAAAATGATGTTACTTAGATTGACAGGCGCATCAATCGACTCTTAAGGATTACATTTATTTCCACATGCAGTGTGTCTGCATCACTGTGTATGTGGACCTGGTGTGAGAGGCTTGTTGTGATCCTGGGGGTAGTGTATTGGGCTATATGTAAGACAAAATACTTTTTATCAAGTAGAGTCCTTGGTCAAATGTGGGACAAAGATGTGTTTTGCTCTTGATCAGGGATAATGTATTAGGCTATTTGGTGACCCAAAGGTCTATTGTGACTTTGATCAAGTTTGTGGGGTGGAGAGAAGGGCGGTTTTGCATGTGGAAACTGTTTTGAGTGGGATGTGTGTTTTGGGGGTCCGGGTTGAAATCCAACATTGTAATCAAACTGGTTGGAGGTAGGTTTAAGCTTCGTTGAGCATTCACACCAGGCCCAGTGGGGTATCAACAAGCAGTTGTTTGGACTTTCAATTATTTTTTTTACAATTATGTGGAACATTTTCACAACACTTAGCACACAAATCTAATCAGATCATCAAAATGGCTCATGTATCAAAACTTTAACCACATTTCAATTGACTAAGTACCTCAAACATTGTGACACTGTACATGAGTTTTATGATATGGAAATGTGAAGTTCACATTTGGATTCACGAAATACAGGAGGGTAAAATCTGCATAAACATTGTTGATTCGCTGTCCCCCCAAGACAAGACAGCCCCTCTCTATACCTTTTGTAATTGGGGGGTGGTTTGTCTGGACTTGTAACTGTAGCCTGGTTTTGAGCAGAGTGAATATGTATCCAAATTGAAAGACTGATTTGGTGCGGTGAACAAGTGATTTTTTTTTGTACTCAGTCATTCGAAAATGTGCTTAGAGATTTGAAACATGAGCCACTTCGATGATCTGATTTGATTTATGTGCTTAGAGTTGTGAAAATGTTCCACTAAAGCGATTTAAAAAAATAAAAAATAAAGTATAACTTCCAAGGCTCAGTGAAGTCCAGACAACTGCTTATTGATTCTCCACTGGGCCAGATTTGAATGCACTGGAAGGCCCAAGACTACCCCCAACCAGTTTTTTAGGCATGCAAACAAGCCATTACCACTCCAAAAACTCAGGAAACTTGTCTCCAACTGTGAATCTTGGAAATGTACCTTTTCCAAACAGAATTAAATTAACCCTGCATATTTTAAATTCACAGCTCGTGTTATTAATAAAACAACTATTTGAAGCAACTAAACCATTTTAGAGTTGAACTGTCCAGACCCACATCACCAGCCCCTGCCACACTAATACACACAAACCCCTCTCCTGACGAGCCCATCACAACTCCAAACATTCTCACTGGTTATTAAGGAAATTGGACAATGGGGTATAGTTGTCATGCTCAAACATGGAACCTCCATTCTAACTAAACCATCACATCAATCCCCACGTCACCATAGGCCCCAATACAATAGCCCCTTGATCAACACAGTCTCTGTCACCCCACCAACACCTTTCACAACATGTCTGCACAGACACTAGGACCCTTCTTCACATTCACAATACTGTCATCAGATCAGTGGGGTGTGTTTGCATAAAACACACAGTAAAAATAAATAACAAGGGTGTCATTCACATCCTGATGTGAAAGCACTGGCCACTCAGAACAATGGAGGGAATATTTAGGTGCCTTATTGCTATTATAGACTGGTTATCGCGTTGCGTCCTGGGTAAGAACAGCCCTTAGCCGTGGTATATTGGCCATATATCACAATCCCTGAGGTGCCCTATTGCTAATATAAACTAGTTACCAATATAATTAGAGAAGTAAAAATAAATGTTTTGTCATTCCCGTGGAATACGGTCTGATATACCACGGCTGTCGGCCAATCAGTATTTAGGGCTCGAACCACACAGTTTATAATTACATACAGCACGTGGATGTGATATTTACATCCTGGGTGAGATATTAAAATCTTAGGCGGAAGTCCCGCCTCCTCATCAATCACAATATTTGATTGATTGACATAAGCCGTCCTATATAAACTACTACCTTGCGTCCTCTACCAGGCAAGTTTATCACTGTTCCAGTGGTTTTAAACTTTTAAATGTTTGCCCTAATAGTGGTAAGTGGCATATTATGGAAGCAATTTTTTGTACCCATTGCCTGATTTATGAAGGTCAACAACCATTTGTCTCTTTTCATTTGAGAGTTCTTTGTCTTTCCCATGGTGATGGATTGCAAATGGATTTTGCATGTTTATACCCAGTGAAACAAGAAGCCATGGAAGGCCACAATACAGTTCCTGAAGCTGAGATTTACCTAAGTAGAATGTTAATGCAGATAAAATGTATTTATTTTATTTATTAAAATCTTTAGTGGGGCCAATAACTTTAACTTAACTTAATAACTTATCTTGTTGAGAATTTATTTTATTTCTTGTAAAACAAAATCTCTTTCTCTGAGTAATTGTATTAGTATAAAATTAAATTAAAAACATATTTAGCATACAATATAGCTCAGTATTTGTAATTTATTTTATACAGTCTTTGCTCATCTTCATCAAGTGTGCCAATAAGGTGCATACGGAAAGAATACAAACCCCTTAACTTTTTCCACATTACATTACAGCCTTATTGTAAAATAGTTTAAACAGTTTTTTCCCCTCATCAATCTACACACAATACCCCATAATGACAAAGCAAAAAAAATAAAACATTCAGACCCTTTATTCAGTACTTTCATGAAACATCTTTGGCAGGGATTACAGCCTCGGGTGATCTTGGGTATGACACTACAAGCTTGGCATACCTGTAATTCTTCTCTGCAGATCCTCTCAAGCTCTGTCAGCTTGGATGGGAGCGTCACTACACAACTATTTTCTGGTCTTTCCAGAGATGTTTGATCAGGTTCGGGCTCTGGCTGGGCCACCCAAGGACATTCAGAGACTTGTCCCGAAGCCAATCTTGCGTTGTCTTGGCTGTGTACTTAGGGTTGTTGTCTTGTTGGAAGGTAAACCTTCGCCCTAGTCTGATGTTCTAAGCGCTCTGGAGTAGGTTATCATCTTGTACTTTGCTCCGTTCATCTTTCCCTCCATCCTGAATAGTCTCCCAGTCCATGCCGCTGAAAAACATCCCCTCCAGACGCTTGGCATTCAGGCCAAAGAGCACAATCTTAGTTTCATCAGACCAGCAAATCTTGTTTCTCATGGTCAGAATCCTTTAGGTGCCTTCTGGCAAACTCCAAGCGGGCTGTCATGTGCCTTTTACTGATGAGTGGCTTCCATTTGGCCACTCTACCATAAAGGCCTGGTTGGTGGAGTGCTGCAGAGATGGTTGTCATTTTGGAAGGTTCTCCCATCTCCACAGAGGAACTCTGTCAGAGTGACCATCGAGTTCTTGGTCACCTCTCTGACCAAAGCCGTTCTCCCCCAATTGCTCAGTTTGGCCGGACGGCCAAATTTCTTCCATTTAAGAATGATGGAGACACTGTATTCTTGGGGAACTTCAATGCTGCAGAAATGCTTTGCTACCCTTCTCCAGATCTGTGCCTCAACACAATCCCGTCTCAGAACTCTACAGACAATTCCTTCGACCTCATGGCTTGGTTTTTGCTCTGACATGCACTGTCAGCAGTGGGACCTTATATAGACAGGTGTGTGCCTTTCCAAATCATGTCCAATCAAGTTGTAGAAACATCTCAGGGATGATCAATGGAAACAGGATGCACCAGAGCTCAATTTTGAGTCTCATAGCAAAGGGTCTGAACACTGAATACGTAAATATTTTTATATTTTTAATAGCTTTGCAAAAATGTCCAAAAACCTGTGTTTTTGCTTTGTCATTATGGGGTATTGTGTGTAGACTGATGAGGATTAATATATATCTTTTCCATTTTAGAATAAGGCTGTAACGTAAAAATGTGGGAAAAGGGAAGGGTTCTGAATACTTTCCGAAGGCACTGTAACTGTGAGTTATATTTCTGATGGTAGGGGGTAGGGGGAGAGAGAATGGCAACTGGTTGGAATAATGTAATTTACGCAAAAAGTTGTGCCTCACAGGCTGTGATGGTGGTGTGCCACTGATTGCCTGTTAAAAAAACAATACAGGTTCAAAATAATGTGAAACCTAGACTCATTGCACACTGCTTCCATACTTGTGTTATTTGAGTGTGTATTGTGTGCTTGTGTTGGTTATGTGCGGGTGTTCATTAATGGGAAAGGCAGATACAGCATGATGCAGATAATATTTTAGTGAATATTTCACTAAAGTTGAACAAAAACATATACAGGTAGGAGCAGATCAACATATTATTTTGGGGCAGTGTTAACTCATTCGTGACCTTTGATATAACCATTGTTCTATGGACATGATCTACGATTAACACACACACACACACACACAGGGACGCTCCAGGCACGGTCGACTATTGACCGTCAAGAAAATACTCAGGGGCGACACCCCTAGTGGCCGGAGACTTTAATGCAGGGAAACAAATCCATTTTATCTAATTTCTGCCAGCATGTTAAATCAGCATGTAAAATGTGCAACCAGAGGAAGAAAAACTGTAGACCACCTTTACTCCACACACAGAGGCACGTACAAGTGCATTGATGACGTGATGACGTTGTCCCCACAGTGATCGTACGTACATACCCCAACCAGAAGCCATGGATTACAGGCAACATTCGCTGCCGCTTGCAAGGGTAGAGCTGCCGCTTTCAAGGAGTGGAACTCTAACCAGGGAGCTAATAATAAATCCTGCTATGCCCTATGACAAACCATCAAACAGGCAAAGCGTCAATACAGGGCTAAGATTGAATCGTACTACACCGGCTCCAACGCTCATCGGATGTGGTAGGGCTTGCAAACTTCCGGACTACAAAGGGAAGCACAGCCACGAGCTCCCCAGTGACATGAGCCTACCACACGAGCTAAATAACATCTATGGTCGCTTCGAGGCAAGCAACAACGAAGCATGAATGAGTGCATCAGCTGTTCTGGACGACTGTGTGATCTCAACCCCATAGAAAATCTTTGGAGGGAGTTGAAAGTCAGTGTTGCCCAGCAACAGCCCCAATACATCCCGGCTCTAGAGGAGATCTGCATGGAGGAATGGGCCAAAATACCAGCAACAGTGTGTGAAAACCTTGTGAAGACTTACAGAAAACGTTTGACCTCTGTCATTGCCAACAAAGGGTATATAAACAAAGTATTGAGATAAACTTTTGTTATTGACCAAATACTTATTTTCCACCATAATCTGCAAATAAATTAATTAAAAATCCTACAATGTGATTTTCTGGATTTTTTCTCTCTCATTTTGTCTGTCATAGTTGAAGTGTACCTATGATGAAAATTACAGGCCTCTCATCTTTTTAAGTGGGAGAACTTAAACAATTTGTGGCTGACTAAATACTTTTTTCCCCCACTGTATGTAGTACATCTAGTGCAGATTGACAAGAGGTAATGCAGGTAAACAGGTAAAAGGTACAGGTAAAAGGTAAAACATTTTTTTTTTGAGGGGGGGTAATTATCTTTATATTCAATTTGTTTTTAAAAGAGTTTATATAGACAAACAAACAAAGTGCAGCACACATACCAGGTACAATAAAATGAATAAGGACACAGAAAAACATTATAAAAAAGGGCAGTTATGAAATAAAAATAAATAAAAACATAACAATTATGGGGCATTTATGGGAGGTTTTCCACGTACAGTTGAAGTCGGAAGTTTACATACCGTGCTTCTACACCTGCATTGCTTGCTGTTTGGGGTTTTAGGCTGGGTTTCTGTACAGCACTTTGAGATATCAGCTTATATACGAAGGGCTATATAAATACATTTGATTTGACTTAGGTTGGAGTCATTAAAACTAGTTTTTCAACCATTCCATAAATTTCTTGTTAACAAACTATAGTTTTGGCAATTCGGTTAGGACATCTACTTCCGCATGACACAAGTAATTTTTCCAACAATTGTTTACAGACAATTATTTCACTTATAATTCACTGTATCACAATTCCAATGTGTCAGAAGCTTACATACACTAAGTTGACTGTGCCTTTATACAGCATGGAAAATTCCAGAATATTAACCTCTTGAAACTCCCCATCCCGGATCCGGGATTGTGACTAAGCCTCAGGCTCATTAGCATAACGCAACGTTAACGATTTCTGAAAATCGCAAATAAAATTAAAATAATGCATTTGCTCTCAAGCTTAGCCTTTTCTTAACAACACTGTCATCTCAGATTTTCAAAATATGCTTTTGAACCATAGAAATTGACTAATTTGTGTAAGAGTATGCAAAGCTAGCATAGCATTTTGTGTAGCATGTAGCACGCAACATTTTCACAAAAGCCAGATAAATACCAAATAAATAAAATCATTTACCTTTGAAGAGCTTCTGATGTTTTCAATGAGGAGACTCCCAGCCACATACCAGATGCGCAGTGTTTCCTGAAAGCGTCTGTGTGTAGGAGAAATCGTTCCGTTTTCTACATTGCGCCTGGCTACCGAAACGAACCGAAAATGCAGTCACCTACAACGTGAAACTTTTTCCGGATTAACTACATAATATCGACCGAAACATGGCAAACGTTGTTTGGAATCAATCCTCAAGGTGTTTTTTCACATATCTCTTCATTGACATGCAGTTCGTGGAAGCTTGCTTTCTCTCTGTGCCCCATGGAAAAATACTGGCAGGTGACTTTTGCGCACCAATTTCGGCGCAGGACACCGGGCGGACACATGGTAAATGTGGTCTCTTATGGTCAATCTTCCAACGATCTGCCTACAAATACGTCACAATGCTGCAGACACCTTGGGGAAACGACAGAAAGGGCAGACTCATTCCTCTTGCGTTCACAGCCATATAAGGAGATCATGAAAGACAGAGCCTCAAAAATCCTTGTCATTTCCTGGATGCCAAGTCATCTTGGTTTTGCCTGAAGCTCACGTTAAAGGGCACGCACAGAGAAGATATTTGTATTTCTGGACACGTCAGAGTGTTTTCTTTCGAACAGTAGCAATAATATGCATAGTCGAGCATCTTTTTGTGACAAAATATCTTGTTTAAAACGGGAACGTTTTTCTTCCAAAAATGAAATAGCGCCACCATAAGTGTAAGAGGTTAAGCCATGCTTTAGAAGCTTCTGATAATTGACATCATTTGAGTCAATTGGAGGTGTACCTGTGGATGTATTTCAAGGCCTACCTCCAAACTCAATGCCTCTTTGCTTGAAATCATGGGAAAATCAAAAGAAATCAGCCAAGACCTCAGAAAAAAACATTGTAGACCTCCACAAGTCTGGTTCATCCTTGGGAGCAATTTCCAAATGCCTAAAAGTACCATATTCATCTGTACAAACAATAGTACGCAAGTATAATCACCATGGAACCACGCAGCCGTCATGAGACGCGTTCTGTCTCCTCGAGATGAACGTACTTTGGTGTGAAAAGTGCAAATCAATCCCAGAACAACAGCAAAGGACCTTGTGAAGATTCTGGAGGAAACAGGTACAAAGGTATCTATATCCACAGTAAAACGAGTCCTAAATCAACATAACCGGAAAGGCCGCTCAGCAAGGAAGAAGCCACTGCTCCAAAACCGCCATAAAAAGGCCAGACTACGGTTTGCAACTGCACATGGGGGACAAAGACCATACTTTTTGGAGAAATGTCCTCTGGTCTGATGAAAAAAAATAGAACTGTTTGGCATAATGACCATCGTTATGTTTGGAGGAAAAAGGGGGAGGCTTGCAAGCCGAAGAACACCATCCTAACTGTGAAGCACAGGGGTGGCAGCATCATGTTGTGGGGGTGCTTTGCTGCAGGAGGGACTGGTGTACTTCACAAAATAGATGGCATCGCAAATGGGTCTTCCAAATGGACAATGACCCCAAGCATACTTCCAAAGTTGTGGCAAAATGGCTTAAGGACACAAAAGTCAAGGTATAGGAGTGGCCATCACAAAGCCCTGACCTCAATCCTATAGAATATTTTTGGGCAGAACTGAAAAAGTGTGTGTGAGCAAGGAGACCTACAAACGTGACTCAGTTACACCAGCTCTGTCAGGAAGAATGGGACAAAATTCACCCAACTTATTTCGGGAAGCTTGTGGAAGGCTACTCGAAACGTTTGACCCAAGTTAAACAATTTAAAGGCAATGCTACCAAATACTAATTGAGTGTATGTAAACTTCTGACCCACTGGGAATGTGATGAAAGAAATAAAAGCTGAAATAAATAATTATCTCTATTATTTTTCTGACATTTCACATTCTTAAAATAAAGTGGCGATCCTAACTGACCTAAGTCAGGGAATTTTTACTAGGACTCAATGTCAGGAATTGTGAAAAACTGAGTTTAAATGTAGTTGGCTAAGGTGTATGTAAACATCCGACTTCAACTTTAGGACCACAAAGGTACATTTCTCTAGAGGCAGAATAGCAGAAGCCTGAGAAAGACACATCCTCGCAGATGGTACTTGAGGTGTGGGCCACAATAACAATATACAATAAACAAGGGTATTGAACAGACGTTCAGACTCAGGTTCAAAACAACTTAACAATCAAATTAGAATAAATATAAATTTGGTGAAAGAGCAAATTGTCTACCCAAGATCTTCCAGATGTGTAAATGAATTCTGCTATAGTACCAAAAAACATGCATGAAGGTGCCAGTATCTTCTACACATTTGAAACATAAATGTGATGCATTGAAAAACATTCTGTGAAGGTGGACAAGTGTAAAGTAGGTTCTATGAAAACATTTGAAATTGAGTTCTTGTACGCTTATGGAGGTGCATTTGGGGTTGACCTTTTTGCAGATAGAAGTCCAGTCTTCCTCACCTAATGCATGTTCAATGTCACTCTCCCAAACATGTCTCAATGCATCATAGGAGGCGGCACTTCTATTCAACAAAATATAATAAATCAGAGATTAAACCTCTCTGAACAGTAGGATTCGTAAATAGTTTTTCAACTTCAGTAATTTGAAAACGTAGTTTATCAACTTTCTTAGGACCCTCTATGAAGTGTCTAGGTTGTAGGTACTTAAAACATTTTATTTTTTATTTTTTTAAGTCAAAATAAATTTGTATCTGTTGGAATCATTTAAGAGTGTTCTGAGTAAATAAAGGCATAAGGTCAGCAATACCCTTTGTCTTCCAGCCCAGAAGTCCAATACTCCTCATTTGAGGGGGGGAGTCAGGATTAAGGGCAATCGGTGACCAGAGTGATAAATGGTCTGGAATCTGCAAGTATCTCCTCGCATCTTTCCACATACATTTATATTTAAGTCATTTGGCAGACGCTCTTATCCAGAGCGATTTACACCAAGCTAAGAGTGTATTATGGACTGTACACTTGTCAGAAAGGGCCTAGATCTTTTCACAGCTTTTAATAAAAGGTTTGATGACATGCTATTAATTCCATCCCAACCCAAAGTGAGTCACGTCTGTCTAGGCACCAACCAATCATGTGCTTGATCTGAGCAGACCAGTAATATAGTTGCATATTTGGCAGAGACGCTTCCTAAATCCTTAGGCCTAATTAGTTTGGTAAATGTGGTTCTAGGTTTCTTATTGTTCCAGATATATTTTGAGAAATTGGCATCATTTTCTGAATAGAGGACTCTGATAGATTGCAGGGAATATTTTGTAATAGATAATTTAGGCGTGGAAGGATATTCATCTTGACCACATTAATCCTGACACCAGGTCCCGTTTAAATCTTTGTGAGCAAAGTCATATAATTTGAAGTGAACAGGTCTTTAAGATTTGGAGTAATATATACAGTGGGGAGAACAAGTATTTGATAACCTACAAAATCGGCAGTCTTTCCTACTTACAAAGCATGTATAGGTCTGTAATTTGTATCATAGGTACTCTGTGAGAGATGGAATCTAAAACAAAAATCCAGAAAATCACATTGTATGATTTTTAAGTAATTAATTAGCATTTTATTGCATGACATAAGTATTTGATACATCAGAAAAGCAGAACTTAATATTTGGTACAGAAACCTTTGTTTGCAATTACAGAGATCATACATTTCCTGTAGTTCTTGACCAGGTTTGCACACACTGCAGCAGGGATTTTGGCCCACTCCTCCATACAGACTTTCTCCAGATCATTCAGGTTTCGGGGCTGTCGCTGGGCAATACGGACTTTCAGCTCCCTCCAAAGACTTTCTATTGGGTTCAGATCTGGAGACTGGCGAGGCCACTCCAGGACCTTGAGATGCTTCTTACGGAGCCACTCCTTAGTTGCCCTGGCTGTGTGTTTCGGGTCGTTGTCATACTGGAAGACCCAGCCACGACCTATCTTCAATGCTCTTACTGAGGGAAGGAGGTTGTTGGCCAAGATCTCGCGATACATGGCCCCATCCATCCTCCCCTCAATACGGTGCAGTCGTCCTGTCCCCTTTGCAGAAAAGCATCCCCAAAGAATGATGTTTCCACCTCCATGCTTCACGGTTGGGATGGTGTTCTTGGGGTTGTACTCATCCTTCTTCTTCCTCCAAACACGGCGAGTGGAGTTTAGACCAAAAAGCTCTACTTTTATCTCATCAGACCACATGACCTTCTCCCATTCCTCATCTGGATCATCCAGATGGTCATTGGCAAACTTCAGACGGGCCTGGACATGCACTGGCTTGAGCAGGGGGACCATTCGTGCGCTGCAGGATTTTAATCCATGACGGCATAGTGGTTAATGGTTTTCTAATGGTTTTCTTTGAGACTGTGGTCCCAGCTCTCTTCAGGTCATTGACCAGGTCCTGCCGTGTAGTTCTGGGCTGATCCCTCACCTTCCTCATAATCATTGATGCCCCACGAGGTGAGATCTTGCATGGAGCCCCAGACCGAGGGTGATTGACCGTCATCTTGAACTTCTTCCATTTTCTAATAATTGCGCCAACAGTTGTTGCCTTCTCACCAAGCTGATTGCCTATTGTCCTGGAGCCCACCCCAGCCTTGTGCAGGTCTACAATTTTATCCCTGATGTCCTTACACCCTTTCTGGTCTTGGCCATTGTGGAGAGTTTGGAGTCTGTTTGATTGAGTGTGTGGACAAGTGTCTTTTATACAGGTAACGAGTTCAAACAGGTGCAGTTAATACAGGTAATGTGTGGAGAACAGGAGGGCTTCTGAAAGAAACACTAACAGGTCTGTGAGAGCTGGAATTCTTACTGGTTGGTAGGTGATCAAATACTTATGTCATGCAATATAATGCAAATTAATTACTTAAAAATATTACAATGTGATTTTCTGGATTTTTGTTTTGGATTCCGTCTCTCACAGTTGAAGTGTACCTATGATACAAATTACAGACCTCTACATGCTTTGTATGTAGGAAAACCTGCAAAATCGGCAGTTTATCAAATACTTCTCCACACTGTATGCCCACGTATTTAAAGTATTTTTCAGTCAATTGGAATGGAGATATCGTTTCTAAGTTGATTGCCGAAGGGATATTCAAAGGTAAAGCCATGGATTTATCCACATACATTTTGTAACCATGGGTATGTGACAAATAACATTTGATTTGAACCTGACAGGTTATCATATTCAGATATGATGTCCAGAAAAATGGTGCCGACAGATAGGGCAGCTGTGCTTCTTGCTCTTGAGCAACTTCACAGTATTTTTTTGTGTGTTATTTCTTACATTATTAGCCCAGATTCTTTTTAAAATAACACACCTGGGAAAAACTTTTGGATATCAGAGTGGCGGTAACTCACCTTTGTTTGTACCCCGTAGGGCAACTGAACTGATTCCAGGTGCTGAGAAGTATCCGGAGTGGACTTCTAGTTTGACTAAGGAGGAGTGCACACCATCCACCGCATCTGAGTATATTACTTGCTAATGTTCAGTCTCTGGATAATTAAGTTGACAAGCTCAGGACAAGGATGTCTTTCCAGAGAGACATCAGGGATTGTCACATACTCGGTGTCACGGAAACATGGCTCTCTCAGGATATACTGTCTGAGTCTGTACAGCCAGTTGGGTTCTCAGTTCATCGCGCAGACAGGAATAAATATCTCTCCGGGAAGAAGAAGGGCGGGGGTGTAAGTTTCATGACTAACTACTCATGGTGTGATTGTGATAACATAGAAACAAGTAATTTTGATCACCTAGAATACCTCACAATCAAATGCAGACCGTATTACCTCTCAAGATAATTCTCTTCGGTTATAGTCACAGTCGTGTATGTTCCCCTTCAAGCCGATACAACGACGGCCCTCAAGGAACTTCACTGGACTTTATGCAAACTGGAAACCACATATCCTGAGGCCGCCTTTATTGTAGCTGGTGATTCTAACAAAGCAAATTTGAGGAAAAAGCGACCGAAGTTCTATCAAATATTGACTGTAGTACTCGTGCAGCTAAAACACTCGACCACTGCTACATCCAACCTTCCGGGATGCCTACAAGGCCCTCCCTCATCCTCCCTTAGGCAAATTTGATAATGACTCTATTTTGCTCCTCCCTTCCTATAGGCAGAACCTCAAAACAGGAAGTACCTGTGCTAACAACTATTGAACGCTGGTCGGACCAATCGGATTCCACACTTCAAGACTGTTTTGATCACGTGGACTGGGATATGTTCCGGGTAGCCTCTGAGAATAACATTGACAAATAAACTGTGACTGAGTTTATCAGGAAGAGTATAGGAAATGTTGTACCCACTGTGACTTAAAACCATAAACCATACCCTAACCATAAACCATGGATAGATGGCAGCAGTCACGCAAAACAAAGTGCAAACCACCATTTAACCATGGCAAGGCAACTGGGAATATGTCAGAATACAAACAGGGTAGTTATTCCCTCTGTAAGGCAATCAAACAGGCAAAACATCAGTATAGAGAGGAAGTGGAGTTGCACTTCAACGGCTCAGACACGAGACATATGTGGCAGGATCTGTGGGCTCTCCTTCTCTGTGGCCGACTTGAGTAAGACATTGAGGATCAGCGAAGTGGAGGTGTTGTTTCCTACCTTAACCACCTGGGGGCGGCCCGTCAGGAAGTCCAGGACCCTGCTGCACAGGGCGGGGTTCAGACCCAGGGCCCCGAGCTTAATGATAAGCTTGGAGGGTATTATGGTGTTGAATGCTGAGCTAAACACGTGTATGTGACCAATACAATTTGATTTACTGCAGTGACAGAGGTCTCTGGTTTGGACATGTATAAAAGCACATCATCAGCAAATAACGAAATTCTGAAATTCTTTGCTCTTCGTCACCCACTGATGTTATTACTATACCTTATTGCCTCAGCCAGTGGTTCTATGACTAACGAGAACAGAGCAGGAGATAAAGGACAGCTTTTACGTCAGCCCCTACCGATAGGAATTCTTTCTGATAGTTTACCATTTGTGTTAACTGTTGCTGATGGGTCAGAATAAAGTAATTTTACTGAATTAATCAAATGGTCACCCAGATGAACTTTTTCTAATACAGCAAACAAGAATTTCCATCCAACTCTATTAAAAGGCCTTTTCGGCATCGAGAGAGACATTGAGTGCAGGGTCTTTACTTTTGCCAAGATGGTTTAGGATATTCAAAGCATGTCTCACATTGTACTTTCCAGATCTGGATTTCACAAAGCCAATCTGATAAGGTTTATTGAGGTCTGGAAGTAGGCCCTCCAACTTGCGAGCAAGTCTCTTAGCGACTATTTTAGCATCAACTCCTAGCAAACTGATAGGTCTAAATGAAAAGCAGTTTAATGGGTTTTTGTCCTTTTTTAGTATCAGGCTAATGGATGCAGTTTTCCAGGACTCTGGTATGTCTCTTTCGAACATATCAATTAGAGCAGGCATGAAAATATGCCCCATCTAAGGCCAGAACTTCTTGTAGAACCCTGCCGAGAAGCCATCTAGGCCGGGTACCTTACCAGAAGGCATTGATTCCCATGGGAGCATTTAGTTTATTTCTATGCTCATCTGATATAGTGGTCAAGATGATCTTATTCAGATATTTTGTCATTTCGTAGTTCGATCTTTGTGAAGTATGATATAGAAGTCGCAAAAGGTACTATTGATAGGCAATGGATCATAAGAAGTGGAGCCATCTGCGTTCCTTACAGACTTAATCTTTTTAAGATGGTAGAGCAAGTAGACGGCTCGGCCAGTTACCAAATTCATAATATTTTTGCTTGGTAATAAACAGTTTTTTTACATGCTTTGTATGATCTGAATTGAGTTTGGCCTCAGCACAAGCTAGTGACTTCCTGTTTGCCTGGGTTGGTTGTTGTTTATGAAAAAGTTCTAAATGCTTTACTTCAGCCTCAAAATGTTCCCTGTTTTCTAAGCGTCTTGATCAGAGACGTTTGGGAAATTATATAAGCCCTTATGGTTGCTTCAGCAGCATCCCAGACAGTTCGGGCTGAGACAGGAGAGAGTTGATTGTCAAGCCAGTAATTTTTTAACACAAAGCAGAATCTTTCATTGTTAAGCAGAGACATATTAAGTCTCCAATATCTCGTTTTGGGGATTGTTTTGCCAATTTCAATATCTATGTAGGTGGGGCATGGTCATAAATGACTATAGAACCAATAGCACATGACTGTACAACATGCATGTAAGTATAGGTCATCAAAAAAATAGTCCAATCTAGAATATGAAATATGGGGACTTGTTGAGAAAATGGCCCTTGACTGTTTTGGTACGCCTACTGGAGAGCTCTTCTTTGTCTACACCCATTCAGCATCGTTCACACCCTCTTAAGCCTTAGCCCCACCCATCTCTTTAAGGATTCACATGTGAGGCAATGTGCTAAATAAAGATTAAGACTAAAGGCTGGTTTATACTCCATCTATCATCATGTCTGTGTACTTCACATTCCAAGTCAGGCTTTATCCTTACTACAATGGTGGATATTGCTCACCCACCTGTTGCTAACTCTAGCAGGCTTGCAACTGCGCGTGAATGTCGCACATGGCTAGTCGTACACATAACTCTTAATTGAGACAATTCATGGGCGAGTCAGAGCCAATAAAAATGATAATTTTTATTATTATAAATTTTTTCTTTATTTTTTACATTGAACAAATTCTTATTTACAACGACGGCCTACCCCGGCCAACGCTGGGCCAATTGTGTGCCGCCCTATGGTACTCCCAATCACGGCCGTATATGATACAGCTTGGATTCGAACCAGGAACTGTAGTGATGCCTCTTGAACTGAGATGCAGTGCCTTAGACCGCTGTGCCACTCGAGAGCCATACATTTCTAACAAAATCTATATAAAATAAAAGTAAATCTTGCAAATTCAGCAGGCTATGGTGTGAAATAGGCTTTTAGAAGTGACGTTTTTATTTCAGAACTCGTTAATGCTGTCTTTGGTGTGCTTATGAATACACAAGCACCTTTACCCCCACTCCCGTTCTTCCATCTGGAACAGCTTGTTGAGTTATGGCCATGGAAATATATTCCATAGAAGGTTTTGGAACCTCTAACCCTGGCAATTTGACTGTTAAAATCATGGATAAACTAGCAATGGCTGCCAGTCTTGACTTGAATGGAAACTGCCATCTATGGATTATATATTTATGGTTGGTTGCGACTGTCAGTTGGCCTTCCGCAAACTTCAAAATGCAATCTCAGGAAAAACACACAGTTTGGAAAGCAAATGCTGTCATTACTAAATGTGCAATGTGATTATTTTATATACTTTTTTTACACAAAAAAAACATTTGATTGTCTTCCTCAAATGACTGGGATGATAACAATCTTTGAGAGAGGGATGGTATCTGATTTCAATGGTACTCAATTTATGGCTCAGACACTTTCAACTCAGAATAACCCGTAGCTGGCTCACCTTTTTGAAAAGTAAATCTTTATGACAACAAATCCTACAGAACTATCCAGGCTAACTCAGGGCTAACTCCATTTATCCTGAATGAACTCAGAGTTGACCTCGCTAACTCCTCAACCCAGGTATGTAGTATAGTCAGGATTTTGTCCCAACTAGGCACCACACCAGACCAACTGAGCTCACCGATCAGTTCAGTGATTACCTAAATTCAACACACCTAGTTGGTTAAATCAAAAACATGAAGTGCCTGTGGCCCTTCTCTCTCCCCCTTTCCAGGCAGGGTGAAGACATGCCTGTTCCATTCAGCTCCTCTACACCAGGGGTGTCAAACTCATTCCATGGACGGCCTAGTGTCTGCAGTTATTTTTTTCTTTCAATTAAGACCTAGACAACCAGGTGAGGGGAGTCCTTACTAATTAGTGACCTTAATTCATCAATCAAGTACAAGGGAGAAGTGAAAACTTGTAGACACTCGGCTTTCCGTGGAATGAGTTTGACACGTCTGCTCACTATTGTAAAGTGGCTGTTCCACTGATGTCAGAAGGTGAATTCACCAATTTGTAAGTCGCTCTGGATAAGAGCGTCTGCTAAATGACTTAAATGTAATGTAATGCTCTACACCCTCCCATGGTTCCTGGAGAGCTACAGTCCTGTAGGTCCAACCCTAATCTAGTGCAATGGTTCCCAACTCCGGTCTTCAAGTACCTCGAACAACACACATTTTTATTGTAGCCGCCAACAAGTACATCTGATAGTCGAGGACCGGAGTTGGGAACCACTGATCTAGTGCATCTGATTCTAATAATTAGCTGGTTGATAAGATGGATCAGGTTAGTTACATGGAGTGAAAACCTACAGGAGGGTAGCTGGTGCCTCTGTTGGTATGCACATTTTCATTAGGGAATATGAAGGTTTGACAGCGAAAAGAGGCAGAACAACTCAATTTAACATGTTTTGGTGGATAAACACACAGGATCATCTTAAATTCTATAGTCAATAGGAAAGGAAAACTTATCTGTGTGCTTGTTTTTGTCTCAGGTGCCTATTCCTAATAGGACTCACAGCTGTATGAGGGCTCTGCTGGAGTCCCTGTACACCAGTGGAGGCTCCTTAGAGTAGGAAGGGGAGGACCATCCTCCTCAGTGAATTTCATAAAAATTCATAATTTTTAGATAAGACTATGCTAAATATAATCATGTCACCAAATAATTGATTAAAACACTGTTTTGAAATGAAGGTCTGCAGTAGCCTCAACAGCACTCTGTAGGGTAGCACCATGGTGTAGCCTGAAGACAGCTAGTTTCTGTCCTCATCTGGGTGAATTGACTTTAATACAAAATTTAGGAGGTTCGTGGTACTCACCCCCTTTCATAGACTTAAACAGTAATTATGACAGCTTCCGGAGGTGACGTGGCAGCGTGGTAGGCACAGCTTGTCCCATGAATTGCTTGTCCCATAATCATAAAAATTGAAGATCAGCTGATAACTGCAAAAACAAACATTCTGGAAAATATAGAGAACCTTGAACTATTTATTGACTATTTTTGATATCAAAAGAATCAGATACATCGAAGCGAACAAGGCAAGACCTTTCCTCGAGCTCTGCGAGCGAAACAGAAGGGAATCCGCAGTCTAAAATTCCAAATTTAACATTGGAGGGGGAAGTTTTTATAACTATGTCTCTAGAAGATAGAGCATTGCTTACAAGCATGAGAGAACAGTTTAAAAAAATGATCTATTGCCTGGGCTACGGGGGGAGGTTGAGGCCTTAAAAACAGGAATAAAATGGAAGATATACATCCCTAAAAGACACTACGGTAGGATAATAAAACAATGATAGCCAAATTAATTGATCTAAACTGCAGGAGTATGAAGAATAATATATTGTTATCATGGGAATAAAGGATGATGAAAACTAAAACTATCAGTCAACGGAGGAAAAAGTCCGGGTGTCCATGAAATAGTGGAGAGAAGACGTGACCTGTACCCCACTTTCAAAAGGATCCGACCTGAGTAGCAGAATGTTTGTCTAGTGGTCAATAAATTATATGTAAACAACCAAATGTTCAAGGACTCGAAAATTACTACCAGGCTGTGAGTGATCGCTACCTCCTGCTGAAGTAGTCTCCGATACACATTTGCACCGCATTACACAGTATGAACATTTTTGGACTTTTTTTATTCATGCAGTATGGAACCGTGGAATTAAAATACGGTTTTGATTTAGGAGAAGGCGAAGATGGGTAAGGCTGACCTTTTATCTTTATTTAATTTGAAGATTGTACATTAGAAATACCAAGGTTGTTTTTTTTCGTTTGATATGATAAGGCCTAATTGTAGAGTTTGGGTATATTATGACTTAAAAGCTGTTATATAGTGCGGCCCTTGTTCGCGGATGTGAGGAGGTGTGATGGTTCTTTGCTGGTGACACTGTCAGTGATTTGTTTAGAACTCAAGGCACACTTAACCAGCATGGATACCACAGCATTCTTCAGCGATATGCCATCCCAACTGGTTTGCGCTTAGTGGGACTAACATTTGTTTTTCAACAGGACAATGACCCAAAACACACCTCCAGGCTGTGTAAGGTTTATTTGACCAAGGAGAGTGATGGAGGACTGCATCAGATGACCTGGCCTCCACAATCACCCGACCTAAACCCATTTGAGATGGTTTGGGATGAGTTGGACCGCAGAGTGAAGGAAAAGCAGCCAACAAGTGCTCAGCATATGTGGGAACTCCAACACTATTGGGAAAGCATTCCTCATGAAGCTGGTTGAAAGAATACCAAGAGTGTGCAAAGCTGTAATCAATGCAAAGGTTGGCTACTTAGAAGAATCTCAAATATAAAATATATTTGTTTAACACTTTATTGGTTACTAAATTATTCCATATGTGTTACGTCATAGTTGTGATGTCTTCGCTATTATTCTACAATGTAGAAAATAGTGAAAATAAAGAAAAAACCTGGAATGTGTAGGTGTGGCCAACTTTTGACTGGTACTGTATATGTAAAAAAATGCAAATAAAAACTTCCAGGACGTCCTCCAACCTATCAGAGCTCTTGCAGCATGAACTGACATGTTGTCCACCCAATCAAAGGATCAGAGAATGAATAGAGCACTGAAAGCATAAGCTACAGCTAGCTAGCACTGCAGTGCATAAAATGTGGTGAGTAGTTGACTCAAAGAGAGAAAATAGTTGAAAAGTTGAGAAAAATCTAATCTTCAAAAATGAAAAAGAAGCAAGAGAGATAGACAGCTACAGTTTAAGTCGGAAGTTTACATACACCTTAGCCAAATACATTTAAAGTCAGTTTTTCACAATTCCTGACATTTAACCCGAGTAAAAATTCCCTGTCTTAGGTCAGTTAGGATCACCACTTTTTTTTAAGTATGTGTGATGTCAGAATAATAGTAGAGAGAGTGATTTATTTCAGCTTTTATTTATTTCATCACATTCCCAGTGGGTCAGAAGTTTACATACACTCAATTAGTATTTGGTAGCATTGCCTTTAAATTGTTTAACTTGGGTCAAACGCTTCGGGTAGCCTTCCACAAGCTTCCCACAATAAGTTGGGTGAATTTTGTCCCATTCCTCCTAACAGAGCTGGTGGAACTGAGTCAGTTTTGTAGGCCTCTTTGTTCTCGCACACACTTTTTCAGTTCTGCCCACACATTTTCTATGGGATTGAGGTCAGGGTTTTGTGATGGCCACTCCAATACCTTGACTTTGTTGTCCTTAAACCATTTTCCCACAACTTTGGAAGTATGCTTGGGGTCATTGTCCATATGGAAGACCCATTCACGACCAAGCTTTAACTTCCTGATTGATGTCTTGAGATGTTGATTCAATATATCTATATAATTTTCCTGCCTCCTGATGCCATATATTTTGTGAAGTGCACCAGTCCCTCCTGAATCCACTAATTTGAAGGGGTGTCCACACTTTTGTATATATAGTCTATGTGGCTGCAATGAAAGTGAACTGTGTTTGTGTGTGATCAGGGGTGTATTCATTCTGCTGATTCTGTTGAAAAACTTTTCTTAAAAACGTTACAAAACGGGGATAAACATGCCTCAATTTGTCTAATAGAAACTCTTGTTTCCAACGGTTGGACTAATGATTACATCCTAGATCAGCTAGATGCAGGCAAGAGTGTACAAGGCGGTATTGAATGTGTCAAAGTCTGTCACCTTGATTACTAAAATGTATTTCGACCTGTGCACATACGTTGTAAACGTTCATTCATAGGCTAGGTTGTAGTAACCTCATGATGGGTATAGGTAACATTTGAGTGTCATGTAGTAGCCTAAACCAATCGATGTTACATTTAGCTGGGTGAATGGAATATGAATGACAGTCATCCAATATACTGTAATAGAAATAAGGCCATGCTTATATATTTTTTTTTAATCTTCCTCCCTCATCTTAAATGGCACATACCACCACTGCTGTAAACTGGGCTTCTGTTCCCGCACTGAACTGTTCTTGCCAACCGTCTTTGCTTTCCACACCTGGTTGCAGGTATCTACTTGTTTTTGAGCACACCCTCACACCCTACATGTTCTTGTTACTTTGCATAATTCTGTGGCAGTATAGTTCAATATAGTTCATGGTGACGGACTGTAGGCTTGTTGTAGTCCTGGAAAAACACTTCTGATTAAATTCATTGAGAAATGTATGATTAGTAGACAAGTTGAGTCATGTGTGCATGGCTAACATTTAAAATGGGTACTGTTAGGGGAAATTGAGGACTGGGGTTGGGAAACACAGCTGTAAGTTCAGGGTTTCTCAACCCTATCCTCGGGGACCATCAGATGTTCCACATAAACTCAGTAAAAAAGAAACGTCCTCTCACTGTCAACTGCGTTTATTTTCAGCAAACTTAACATGTGTAAATATTTGTATGAACATAAGATTCAACAACTGAGACATAAACTGAACAAGTTCCACAGACATGCAGCAGGGTAGCCTAGTGGTTAGAGCGTTGGACTAGTAACCGGAAGGTTGCAAGTTCAAACCCACGAGCTGAAAAGGTATAAATCTGTCGTTCTGCCCCTGAACTGGCAGTTAACCCACTGTTCCTAGGCCTTCATTGAAAATAAGAATTCATTCTTAACTGACTTGCCTAGTTAAATAAAGGTAAAAAATAAAAATAAAATGTGTCTAAAAGAAATTGAATAATATGTCCCTGAACAAAGGGGAGGTCAAAATCAAAAGTAACAGTCAGTGTCTGGAGTGTCCACTAGCTGCATTAACTACTGCAGTGCACACTGACATTCCTGTCTTCCAGGAAATCACGCACAGGTGGCAGTGTCATGCTGGAGGGTCATGTCAGGATGAGCTTGCAGGTAGGGTACGGTGATGCTGATGATGCTGTGACACACCGCTCTAGACCATGACGGATCCTCCAGATCGATCCCGCTCCAGAGTACAGGCCTCGGTGTAACGCACATTCCTTCGATGATAAATGCGAATCCGACCATAACCCTGGTGAGACAAACCTGTGACTCGTCAGTGAAGAGCACTTTTTTCCAGTCCTGTCTGGTCCAGCGACGGTGGGTTTGTGCACATAGGCGACGTTGTTGCCCGTGATGTCTGGTGAGGACCGGCCTTACAACAGACCAAGAAGCCCTCAGTCCAGCCTATTGCGGACAGTCTGAGCACTGATGTTGTGCGTTCCTGGTGTAACTCGGGCAGTTGTTGTTGCCATCCTGTACCTGTCCCGTAGGTGTGAGGCTCAGATGTACTGATCCTGTGCAGGTGTTGTTACATGTGGTCTGCCCCTGCGAGGATGATCATCTGTCCGTCCTGTCTCCCTTTTGTGCTGTCTTAGGCGTCTCACAGTACGGACATTGCAATTTATTGCCCTGGCCACATCTGCAGTCCTCATGCCTCCTTGCAGCATCCCTAAGGCACGTTCACGCAGATGAGCAGGGACCCTGGGCATCTTTCTTTTGGTGTTTTTCAGAGTCAGTAGAAAGGCCTCTTTAGTGTCCTAAGCTTTCATAACTGTGACCTTAATTGCCTACCGTCTGTAAGCTGTTAGTGTCTTAACGACCGTTCCACAGGTGCATGTTCATGAATTGTTTATGGTTCATTGAACAAGCATGGGAAACAGTGTTTAAACCCTTCACAATGAAGATCTGTGAAGTTATTTGGAGTTTATTTGCATTAACCCTAAACTGGGACACCTTGATTCAATTAGTCAACTATCACCAAGACTTTGATTAATTGAATCAGGTGTGCCAATTCAAGGCTACTACAAACATGTGAAACCTCTGGTGGTACCAGAGGAGAAAGGTTGGGAAGTTCTGCTGTGGGTCTTATGATTCTGTTGATCTTGGGATATCCTGCATGTTATGCCTCCGTTTCAGAACTCTACACCAGTTTTTGCAATCTCCAGTACCCGAGTACCCCCAACAGTACCATATTATGATGGGAGCTGATACTGACGGAGATGCACTGGTATGGGTCCTTTCTAGAGATAGCTCAGATAAGATAGAGGAGCCCTTGTTCCTATTGCAATTCCATAGGTATATATTTACTTTATTTCACACCACACACTTGTACAGGTTAGATACGTGTACGCGTGTGAAACTGGACAAATATAAGCAGCCCCTATTTGACCTTTTGGATTGAGAACCACTGCTCTATACCCCTCAAACAGAACTCTGGACCTCAAAGCCAGTTCCAGTGCATTTTTTATTGTTGCCCTCTATTCAGGGACTGATGTGGACATGGGACACCAGGTGGGTGCAATTAGCCGGTGATTGTCTAGCAAATAAATGTCGGTCTCACGGTAATTGATCGTTAACTAACATAAACACATGTCGCATCTTCTGGCTTCCACACATAGCCTACAAGTCACTGATGCAGACCTTTGGAACATCTACATGTTAAAAAGTCTAAATCCTCGTAATATAGCCTACACCTGAACAATAAATCTATTTATTTTAGACAGGTCTAAAGAAACATGATATGAAGAAAATGTAGTCTATTTCAGAAGAACATCTGAGTTGTCCTTATGTTAGGTCCTGATCTGGCTATGCCATATGGCTGTGGGCTACACTAGTTCATTTAGCAGACAAGATTTGAAAATAATTATTGAAAATAATTTTATAGTATGAAGAATACAATTGAACAAAGCTGAATAAAATAAAGGATATTTTTTCCAAATGATTGTGTTTTCCCATCAAAAGTGACCACAAATGTATTTATGCATGTAACGCTTTTATTATAAAGGTGCATTTTTATGGTGAAAATGATCTTCCCCAAACTTCAAACTCACGCACTGCATACCAGTATGCCAGTTAGGCTCCACACTAGTTGTAAAGAGAATTAATGTGCTTCATTTTAATAAGTTATTTGGTCACTTTAGTTGTGATACAAATCATATCAAAACATATAGACCCATGGGCTAGGCTACATGAGGTGTGCAACTATGATTCGAAAAAGTCACAAAAAAGGCATCATTTCTTGGCTTAAGCTGGGCATCATTCACAAGTGATAATTTATAGTCACCCATCAGACTATTCTTGATTTAATCTTGTCTTTACATATACTAAATAATATACGGTGAAATTCGTTTCGATTTCAAATGGACCATTATCATGCACCTGTCTCGAAACAGGGGCAGGGGAGAAACACAATCACTGCACTTAAATAGCAAATGGAGGACGCTTGTCCTGTGGTTCATTTTTATGCCAGTCAGGTACAGTTGAAGTTGTACATTTGCATACACTTAGGTTGGAGTAATTAAAACTAGTTTTTCAACCACTCCACAAATTTCTTGTTAACAAACTAGAGTTTTGGCAAGTTGGTTAGGACATCTACTTTGTGCATGAAAAAGTAATTTTTCCAACAATTGTTTACCAACAGATTATTTGCCTTATAATTAAATATATCACAATTCCAGTGGATCAAAAGTTTACAAACACCAAGTTGACTGTGCCTTTAAACAGCTTGGAACATTCCAGAAAATGATGTCATGGCTTTATTAGCTTCTGATAGAATAATTAACATCATTTGAGTCATTTGGAGGTGTACCCGTGGATGTATTTCAAGGCCTATCTCCAAACTCAGTGCCTCTTTGCTTGACATCATGGGAAAATCAAAAGAAATAAGCAAAGACCTCTAAAAAAAAATTGTAGACCTCCAAAAATCTGGTTCATCCTTGGGAGAAATTTCCAAACGCCTGAAGGTACCATGTTCATCTGTACAAACAATAGCACGCAAGTATAAACACAATAGGACCACGCTCAGGAAGGAGATGCAAGAGGAAACAGGTACAAAAGTATCTATATCTAGAGTAAAACAAGTCCTATATCCACCAGGCAAGGAAGAAGCCACTGCTCCAAAACCGCCATAAAAAAGCCAGACTACGGTTTGAAACTGCACCTGGGGACAAAGATCGTACTTTTTGGAGAATGTCCTCTGGTCTGATGAAACAAAAATAGAACTGCTTGGCCATAATAACCATTGTTATGTTTGGAGGAAAAAGGGAGAGGCTTGGCAAGCCGAAGAACACAATCCCAACCGTGAAGCACGGGGGTGGCAGCATCATGTTGTGGTGGTGCTTTGCTGCAGGAGGGACTGGTGCACTTCACAAAATAGATGGCTTCATGAGGCAGGAAAATTATTTGGATATATTGAAGCAACATCTCAAGACATCTATCGGGAAGTTAAAGCTTGGTCACAAACAGGTCTTCCAAATGGACAATGACCCCAAGCATACTTTTTGTGGCAAAATGGTTTAAGGACAACATAGTCAAGGTATTGGAGTGGTCATCACAAAGCCCTGACCTCAATCTTATAGAATATTTATGGGCAGAACTGAAAAGGCATGTGCGAGCAAGGAGGCCTACAAACCTAACTCAGTTACATCAGCTCTGTCAGGAGGAATGGGCCAAAATTCACCCAATTTATTTTATGGGAGCTTGTGGAAGGCTACCCGAAACGTTTGACCCAAGTTAAACAATTTAAAGGCAATGCTACCCAATACTAATTGAGTGAATGTAAACTTCTTACCCACTGGGAATGTGATGAAAGAAATAAAAGCTGAAATAAATAATTATCTCTACTATTATTCTGACACTTCACATTCTTGAAATAAAGTGGTGATCCTAACTGACCTCAGACAGGGAATATTTAATAGGATTAAATGTCAGGAATTGTGGAAAACTGAGTTTAAATGTATTTGGCTAAGGTGTATCCCTTTACACTTGTGTGTATAAGGTAGTTGTTGTGGAATTGTTAGATTAGATTACTCGTTGGTTATTACTGCATTGTCGGAACTAGAAGCACAAGCATTTCACTACACTCACATTAACATCTGCTAACCATGTGTATGTGACAAATAACATTTGATTTGATGTAAACTAGCTATACTCCTGTTGTAAAGATAAGGAAAGTGCTTAATATTTGCTTAATATTAGCAAAGTTGAGAAATAAATATAGTAGGCCTAGCCTATAGAAAGCTGATGGGATCCTCCTCTTTTTAATAGAGGCCATCACTCTGTTTTCTCACACAATTGCATAGCCTATAGAAATGTTCCTCTCATGAAGTGTTTGATTCGATTTTCGATTACATTTGCATTGATTTCAGAGTGATTATAGAGTGTTGAGTACCAGGCAGTTAGCAAGTTTGGTAGGCTACTAATGACCATCAGCAGCATCAGAGCTTGTAGAAGCCTATTTACAGTGACTAAACGCTCACATGGAATTTTACTGCCTTTCTGACTCGTGACCGCCAGTGTGGTGGTAATATGGTCACTGCAACAGCCCTAGGTGCAATTAATTATCAGGTAGAACAGAAAATTAGAAGGCTTTGGACCTCTTGGGTAAGAGTTGAATACCCCTGCTCTATACTATTGACAAAGAAAATAAACCTTTCTTTTATAAAATAAATACATTTAGATTAGGTTACAGAGATGAGGATGAAGGAGAGAATGGATTTTGAGAGATCCATGGTACCTGGTAAGATGAATATTGCCCTTGACTAATAGTGGCTACTTGCAGTTCACAGAACAAAGTTGGAGACAACCATGTATCTGAATAAAGCAAGCATTTTACGTTTGTGGCATCTGATTTATTAACCCTGCTCTAAAGTTATGCATAGCATAATGACAAGAACGTGCAGTAAGACGTTTTTTATACTTTGTTTAATTAAACATTTAATGTATTATATCTTGCGAATCCTCAACCTCCAGTAACCCCATATAGTGCCCATCAGAGGAGGGGAATTTTCTCCTGGTGGAGCTGACAACACATGCCAGCAGCACCACTGGATTGTCTGGTCCCAGTCGCTCACCTCGCAGGGCCCACTCCTCCTGGCGGAATTGTCTACAAAGAGCAAAACAAATACCTGTCATGCACCATAAATACTAATACATTCCTGTCAAGCATCTGGTAACAGGTACTGTCTCTCCCAATACCATCATTGCCATTGATGGTCATAATAGAGAGTCCCTTTGAGGGATTTTCTCAAATTAATGGGTAGGATTGTATCGGTGAATATATAAAGTGACATTCCTTCCCGCTAGGCTACAACCTCCACACAAGATGTTGAATGAATATGCCTCTACTCTATATGGTCTTTTCAGGCTGGTATTTGAGTAGGCCCTATATCAGTATGGAACAGTTTAGTAGCTAGCTAAATTGTTTCATTAGTTCTTTCCGAATGTAGCTAGCTATTAGCAGTGAGCTGGTGACGCAAGTCAACTAACATTATCTAGCTAGCTAGAACCAGGCCAGCTAGCTAACCAACTTTGGCCATTTAGCTGGCTACTGTCTGCTAGTTGCTAAAGTTAGTTAGCGAGACTGATGTTAGCTAATTTATATGCAGCAAAGGAGGTGGTGAAAACAGTAATGAAATAACTAACTAACCTGTAAGACAACTGTTCTCCGGGACCCACTGGTCTGGGCTGCTTCTTCCAATTTTAGTTCAGCATGTGGTAGAGGGTGGTAAGTAACATTATCCCTCTGTTGTGTGCAGGCCAAAGCTGCGGTTGGCGAGGACGCATGCACCCTCCTCAATCCCTGCTAGCAGTCCCTGACTCTGTGCCCACTCACGACAGCAGAGAAATTCCTCCTATTTGGCCATTACCAGTTGTAAAGGTAACATTATGACTATACCAGTTGGTCGCTCAGGCAGGACGTTTAACTCTGGATCCTGCTAGCAAACAGCTACAAGGTAAGCTAACATACAATTGTAATGCATTCTGGCTTAAATTAAATTGTGAATATTGCTGAGAATTTAACAAAATATATTGTGCGTCAAGGTTGTCAGGATGAATCATTATGTAGCTAAAGTTAGCGAGCTAATAATTTGTGCCACTACTTGCTACTGGATGGTCATGGTGCCAAGTAGTCAAGACAGATAGATCTCCAATAAGCACATGCTGCATTCTCACTTTGTATGATCTGCAATCATAATTCTGTCTATCTTTTTCCGTTTCTCCCGTTAGCCCCCATTTAATAAGTTTACAAAAAAAGCAGAGAAACAGAAAAAGAAAATATTGAGAAAATATTTTGGGGTTTAAATCAACACCTTTTTCGAAATATTCCAACGGAAGTTGAAGGCCATAAATGTATCCTTCTCTGTCATTCGAGTGTCAATGTTGACAATTTAGTGGAATTTCTTAAATGTCTTCTGAGAGAATCCCTACGCTATATTGTCTACTCGCGACTCCATCTGCTGACCATTTAGGGAAGGGATGAGCAACTGCTGGCTCACAACCAAAATAAATCATTTTTTCTTTTTGTCAGGATCACAACTTAATAGTTAAGAATAGACAAGGTGCTATTTAGAAATTTAGTTGTGTATCAACAGTTTTTCTATTGTTATATCAGTCACTGAATTAGCCCATGTCAGGTAAAATGTTTAAGATTGCTAAATTAATCTAGCCAGCTATCTAAATTTGTAGCAATCATGATCAAATTACCGACCAGGGGGCCCCCATTGAATTCGTTAGTCACCGAGATATCATACTCAACTGCAAACATTTCTCTCCACCCAATGCAGGAAATTAGTTATACAATTAGTTATACAATTGCAAAATCTTCTCTCAGCCCCTTGGCAAAATGTTTAAAATTGCAGCAAATAAACTTGCTTTAAAATTGCCACATTTTCTCTATGCCCCTTGCCAAAATGTGTAGAATTGCAGGAAATTATTATTATTATTATATTTAAATCTCGGCTGTCAAGGGGGGGGGGGCCCAAAACATAATTTCACCCAGGGCCCCCAAAAGGCTATACGTGTAGGTATAGATGTGGTTAACCTCTACGGGATTGATGTCTCCCTGTGGGACGGTTGAGCTAACGTGCGCTAATGTGATTAGCATGAGGTTGAAAGTAACAAGAAAAGTTCCCAGGACATAGATATATCTGATATGGGCAGAAAGCTTAAATTCTTGTTAATCTTACTGCACTGCCCAATTTACAGGATCTATTAGTGAAATAATACCATGCTATTGTTTGAGGAGAGTGCACAGTTATGAACTTGAAAATGTATCAATAAACCAACCAACATGTGGGCAGAATTTATACAATATTTTGAACAGAAATGCAATGGCTCATTGGATCAATCTAAAACCTTTCACATACACCGTGGACAAAATCTAAATTGCGCCTAAACTGCAATAATAGATTGTGGCCTGCCTCTTGCATTTCAAAGATGATGAACATAATCTTTTACCAGATCTCATGTGTTGTATTCTCCTTCATTAATTTCACATTTCCACAAACTTCAAAATGTTATCTTTCAAATGGTATCAAGAATATGCATATCCTTTCCTCAGGTCCTGAACTAAAGGTAGTTAGATTTGGGTATGTCATTTTAGTCGGAAATGGAAAAAAGCAAACCTGCGAGCCACGGCGGCCCCTCATGACGAGTTCAGATATTTTGTGGCCCCCACCCCTATCAAACTTGCCCATCCCTGATTTAGGGAATGGAGTTCTCAACCTGAGTGCCAAATATCATGCCATAATATACAGTTGTCCTTTACCATATACATAGCATCAGCGTGTTCTCATCCAATTCCAATCTTCACCATGCATTACACTATTTTTGTGTTGCTGGTGATTTCCTTACCTATGGTTATTCATAAATACAAACATAATATTCACAAAGGGTTTGTGAATGAATGGCTGCATTTCCTGATGCATGGGGTGACTTGTCTCGGTGGGTGAGTCTCTTACACACACACACGATCAAATCAAATTTTATTGGTCACATACACATGGTTAGCAGATGTTAATGTGAGTGTAGCGAAATGCTTGTGCTTCTCGTTCCGACCGTGCAGTAATATCTAACAATATCTAAGTAATCTAACAATTTCACAACAACTACCTTATACACACACATTAGTGTAACGGAATGAGCGCCTCCTGCTGAGCGCCTCCTGCTGGGATACACACTACACATAGTGACTCAGACACCCCTTTTCAAGTCTATTTGTCTTTGTTTACATAGGACCAAGTGGGGAGTAGTCACGACTCTCTCCAAAGCAGCAAGGCCATACTGTGATTGTGTTTGTTTAGTCACAGCAGGGTATGTGTGTGCGCGTGGGGGAACTGTGGATCACTGAACTTATATACACACAGATGACATCCCACTCCAAATCTGCCCTCCCTGGCATGACAAAAGGGAATCCAGCCTTGGAGTCTAACCGGAGAGTTCATGCCACAGGTATTTGCTGTGCCCGCTGCCTCTGCTTCCGGCGTACGTGTGTGTACACGGCCCTGGAGGGTTGGATGCAATGTGGCCGGAAGTGATCCTCATTTACCACTCACATCTGAACAAAATCCAGTCCAATGGGAGATTTGATGAAAACCAGGGCCGCATCCACAAAGAGTCTCAGAGTAAGAGTGCTGATCTAAGATCAGCTGTGCCTTTAGATCATAATAAATAATATTGTATGGACAGATCCTAGATCAGCACTCCTACTCAGACGGTGTGTGTACGGACCCTGGTAGGTGAAACGCTGTCTAATAAATTCACATGGGAGCATAATGCAGTGTGCAGAGTACACTATTTTGACGTCCAGCACCTGCTAAGTCTACGGATATGCGTGTCATCTCTTTTCTATTCAGTAATACCCCTGTTTTGTGGAGAAAAGCAGTTGGATGTTTTTCATTGTGCTTACATACACTCTATATGATGGAGTAACCTCTTTCTATCCCTTTCTCTCGCACTCTTTTCACCCTGTTGTGCTCTCTCATTATCAGGTTCTGCCATACCTTGTTGGTGAGGAGCTGGCACACTTGAGGTACATAGTCAATGAGGCAGCCTCCACTAGGGAATGCTGGGATGTGTAGTGCAGAGGAACCTCCAAGTGCGCTGATGGACAGAAAAAGAAAGAAAGAGTTCAACTAAGGCACACAGCAATTAAATTCATATCCCTACTAAGGCTCATTCTATAAGGAGACCCGGAGTAAATTGCAGATGCATGCAGGTCATCCTATGATTCTCATAATAAATCACTTTTAGACTACCTGTGGTATAAAAAAAATGGGAACATTCTAGAGTTGGTTCTTGTTTACTTCAAAGCCTTACTCTCTGCAATTTGAATTGGCAGAGAGCGAGAGTTAGAGAAAGAGAGGGAGGTAGAGGCAGCAATAAGGGACTGTGCACGCAACCCTTCTGTCAAACATTACATGCATTTTCCGCTGACATCACTGCATGGTTTATCAGAAGCATTTAATCTCATGACAAGATTCAGACTTTGCTCACACAAGCATTTTCTGCCTCTATGTACAGAACCATAACACACACACCCTGGCATGTCCTTGATATACACTAGTTTATCCCTTAATTCAGGTTCAGCCCCACCCTGCTCTACAAACACAAGTGTTCTCAGGCATGACTGACAGGGGTGGTGGTTCCAGCTCCAGGCACATCCCTCCCTCCCTCTAACAGAACAGAACAGAAGTAGAAGAACAGGTGGAGACTGGAGAGGAGAGAGAAGGGCAATATGAACTGCACACACCCTGTTAATGCAAGAAATAGGAATGAGGTCAGACGTAAGCCTCTAAACAGACCACGTGTCCCTACGATCCACACCAAATATGATGTGTGTGTGTGCGTGTTTGCATCTAGTGCAGACACACTAGCACGGACTCCGTCACCCCAAAACGACACGACAACCCCCTCTAAAAGAAAGCAAACAACTCTCTCTCTTTTCATCAGTATCTCTCCACATGCATCTTTCTCACAGTATACAAACCCATCCAAAACCTAATTTGAACAAACATATACACACACAACCTCACAGAGAGACCAGCCATAAGGTCAGAAAGAAGAAACGTAATGTTCCCATTTGGGGGGGGTCATAGCTAAAACCATGAAGCTACACTCTCTAGAGCTGGAGGGGGTCATAGCTAAAACCATGAAGCTACACTCTCTAGAGCTGGAGGGGGTCATAGCTAAAACCATGAAGCTACACTCTCTAGAGCTGGAGGGGGTCATAGGTAAAACTATGAAGCTAGGTCATTGTGAGGACCGCTGTGTCCTTGACTTGGGGGTCCGCACACAAAAGACCTACGCTCAGCACGTTTGTTCGCTTTGCCGTAACGCCATGGACGAGAGTCGTCACTTATCCTGCTGGCTTCTTTCCCTTGTCCTCCGTTTATTTGTTTGTTTCTTCCTCTGACGTTTTCCGCTCTGGTCCCTGCAGCGTTGCTCCAGGCGTGATTAGCGTATGCTTGCTTAATCAGGAAAAAAGACCATCGCTCGGGCCCTGGGATGACTAACCAACTGGCGGTCATCATCCCCTCGTTTTTACTCCTCCCTTGCTCCTTGGGCAAAATAGAGGGATGAACCGGAGGGCTCGTTGGAGGTCCCTGGCTGATACAGTAGTGTGGGAGGGTCATGGATGAATGTTTATTATCAGTGTTTACTTGACTTGAGTATCCGTGTAACTAACTGAATGCTCATTTGACATGCATTACGCCTGAACATGCATTACGCATAGGATATGTCAAGAGGTCATACATGGTGCCACGAAGCGCTGGGGTCTAGATGCTACTGTTTGACGTGCAAGAGGGATCACGACGGCCCAATAGCCTTCATAAACCATGTTTTTTCATAGTCTGATTTAGATTGAATGCCAGTCTAAGGCCGTATCTGGTGTTCTACAGTATTGGTGCAGTGTTTTTAACCTTAGACAACAAGCTATATGGCTAACGGACCTGGGTTCACATAGTATTTACATAGTTCAAATCCTTTCAGCATTTTGATTGAGCATGCCTGGAGTGCCTGATGGGCAGGGTTTGCACTTTTGGGGTTATTCCATTGCTCCAGGCAAGCTCAATCAAGGGCAACATAATTAAAAAAATAGAAAGAACACAAACACTGTTTGAACCAAGGACTCTATTCAGGTCTCCATATAAACTACATGGGCATTAATATGGAGTTGGTCCCCTTTTTGTTGATATAACAGCCTCCACTCCTCTGGGAAGGCTTTCCACTAGATGTTGGAACATTGCAGCGGGGACTTGCTTCCATTCAACCACAACAGCATTAGTGAAGTTGGGCACTGATATTGAGCGATTAGGCCTTGCTCGTAGTTGGCGTCCCAATTCATCCCAAAGGTGTTTGATGGGGTTGAGGACATAGGTCTGGGTAAGGCCAGTCAAGTTCTTCCGCACCGATCTCAACAAACTATTTCTGTATAGACCTCACTTGGAGCACGGGGGCAATGTCATACTGAAACAGGAAAGGGCCTTCCACAAACTGTTGGCACAAAGTTAGAACCACAGAATCGTCTACAATGTCACTGGATGCTGTAGCGTTAAGATTTCCCTCCACTGGAACTAAGGGGCCTAGCCAGAACCATGAAAAACAGCCCTAGACCATTATTCCTCCTCCACGAAACATTATAGTTGGCACTATGCATTCAGGGCAGGTAGCATTCTCCTGGCATCCGCCAAACCCAGATTAGTCTGTCGGACTGCCAGATATTGAAGTGTGATTCATCACTCCAGAGAACGTGTTTCCACTACTCCAGAGTCCAAAGGCGGCGAGCTTTACACCACTCAAGCCAATGCTTGGCATTGCGCATGGTAATCTTAGGCTTGTTTGCGGCTGCTTGGCCATGGAAACCCATTTCATGAAGCTCCAGACGAACAGTTCTTGTGCTGAGTGTTGCAACTGAGGACAGACGATTTTTATATGCTATGCGCTTCAGCACTCGGCGGTCCCGTTCTGTGAGCTTTTGTGGCCTATCACTTCGCGACGGAGCCGTTGTTGCTCCTAGTCATTTTCACTTCACAATAACAGCACTTACAGTTGACTGGGGCAGCTCTAGCAGAGCAGAAACTTGACAGGCAGAAACTGACTTATTGGGAAGGCGGCATCCTATGACGTGCCACGTTGAAAGTCAGCTGGCCATTCTACTGCCCATGTTTGTCTATGGAGATTGCATGGCGGTGTGCTTAATTTTATACACCTGTCAGAAACGAGTGTGGCTGAAATAGCCGAATCCTCCAATTTGAAGGGGTATCCACGTACTTTTGTATATATAGTGTAATGATCTATATATATATTTTTTACCTTTATTTAACTAGGTAAGTAAGTTAAGAACAAATTCTTATTTACAATGACGACTTACCGAAGAGTGGGTTAACTGCCTTGTTCAGGGGCAGAACAACATATTTTTACCTTGTCAGCTCGGGGATTCGGTCCAGCAACTTTTCGGTTACTGGCCCAACGCTCTAACCACTTAGCTACATTTCTGGGCTGCATTTCTATCTGCAACATTTCCCCTTACTGAACACACCCCTGACGGCACAATGCCACAAGGTGTGGTGGGAAACGATGATGATATAGTATGGGTCAGACAGAGGCTGTAACCGGGCCATATTATCCAGGTATGAGGGGGAGTTGCCAGAGCACATTGTGGGAGGCAGATAATCTAAGCTGTGACTTCTCATCAGTAGATGAATCATGTCTGAATGTTTGTTACACAATGTGGGCTGCGACCACTTTCATTTAATGCAGTTTTACAACGCTACATGTTGTGGTTTAGTCACTATCCAGTGTTCCTCACAATTTAGATACAACATCCTCAGTCATGACTCTAGTATCAGTGTATTGCTTGACAAACTACTAATAATGTCAGTTGTTCTTTACCTTGTTCAGGGTTGATATATATTGTGCTACTTCAAACATAGATCAATGATGCCATATTGTCACCAACATAGAAATATAATTAAATCAAAATGCTGTGGTCTGATGAGCTATGCCATTGATAGTAATTATATTTCTATGGTGACCAAGCCCTCTGAATTGTGAACGATGCATTCCAAATAGGTCATACTGCCATGATGAGAGCCCGATGCACATATTAGCATTGCTCTCTGTGCTTTTTTGTTGTTGTCTAAATGCTACAATGACCAACGCAAAGCAGCTCACGACAACGAAGACAAATCCTCCGACTGTAAAAGTCTATCCGCCCACAGATCCATCTAAGAATAACCTCATTTCATTCAGATGTAAATGCAGACATAGACGCACAGAATGGTCGACTCACCAGTTAATTAGCGAACTCGTCACTCACGCGTGTTGATTGCGTTTGTGAACAAAGACACTTTCAATTGTCATTGTAATGACGCACGCCTCAAATTGTCAATTGAATGAAGGCTGATTAATCACTAGCGTCTGATGCTGCCAGATGAACTGTGGAAATGGAAAGAAGATATTTATTGTGTATTTGTCAAGGTATTTGAGAAGATGTTTCATATGCATTGGACCCAAAATGCGTGCTCTACTTCACTTAATTTTAAGTTGCTTAAAGTAATAGTAGTAGTATTAGCAGTCTTGTGATTGCTGTGCAGTTTTGATTATAAAACGTAACGATTCATTGTAGCGTTTGCATAGTAACAGTGTCTGAAAAAGTACCCAACTGTCATCCTTGAGTAAAAGTAAAAGATACCTTAATAGAATATGACTCAAGTAAAAGTCACCTAGTAAAATCCTACTTGAGTAAAAGTCTAAGAATTTGGTTCAAAATATACTTAAGTATCAAAAGTAAAAGTATAAATCATTTTCAAATTCCTTATATTAAGCAAACCAGATTAAGCAAACCACCATTGTCATGTTATTTAAATTTACGGAAAGCCAGGGGCACACTCCAAATCTCAGACATTTACAAACAAAGCATTTGTGTTTAGTGAGTCCGCCAGATCAGAGGCAGTAGGGATGGCCAGGGATGTTCGGTTGATAAGTGCGTGAATGAGACTATTTTCTTGTCCTGCTAAGCATTCAAAATGTAACAAGTACTTTTGGGTGTCAAGGAAAATGTATGGAGTAAAAAGTACAATGTTTTCTTAAGGAATGTAGTGAAGTAAAAGTAGTCAAAAATATAAATAGTAAGATACAGATAACCCAAAAAACTACTTAAGTAGTACTTTAAAGTATTTTTACTTAAGTACTTTACACCACTGCATAGTAGAGTGGAAAGGATTAAAATGGACACATAATATAGTTTTAAATATTGGTATGAAAAAAGTTGCAGATTAGCAGGAGCTTGTTTGACAAGTGTAGGTCCATAGCCAGGGTTCATTCAAGGTTCAATCATGTATGGTGATGGTACTATACACAAAAGTGAAGGAAATTGCTTTATTGCTTTAAGACTGTTGATTGTCTGAGTGAATGCGTGTGTAAGGGCCAGGGAATCACCTTGTAAGATTCAAACTGACAAAGGCACAAATGCTGACAAATGCTTCACTCCACCTGAGTCACCAAAGGTAATCTCCTGCGTTGATTACGTCATGGGTGGTCTTGTCACTGCATGAGTGTGTATATGTTTGTGTATGTCCTGTATTCAGTAAATATGTCATACGGAAGGCTACGTTGCTTGAGGGGGGGGGGGGGGTTGTTCACACAATGACTCCTATCCATTGTCGGTGGAGTGCTACGAGTGGAGTCACCAGCACAGGCAGAAGCAGGGACACCTCAGGGGTCCTTGGAGAAGGGTATCATGGGACCAAAAATGGCTAAGGACTTTGGCCAAACGTCGTCGTAATTCATTTCAATTCAGTGAGCCGTAGTCACCAGATGAGCGTTAATCTTTCTGTGCATACATGACATGGTATACAAGTGCTCACTAAAAAGCATGAGCTGGCGCACAACCAGAGAAAATGATTTAGTGTAGAGGTGCTGACTAACGGTGGATACACTGTAAGCTATAAAAACAAAGAGTCGCACACTCCATATGCACAACCTCCCAGTAATCTATTGGGTAAAAAAACACCAACGTTTCGGCATCACTGTGCCTTCTTCGGGGTCAAGTGCTCACTGACAGCGTTTTGCAAATAAATGACATGGTCTCAATGTCACTGAAAGCATCCGTTTCGACGAGCATCATAGTTCTCTGTGAAAGCCGAGGCCCTACCCCCGAAAGAGGTGTCACCAAAAGATCCTCAAACCCCCCCAAAGTAGAATATGTCACTAGTCCTAAGTAGCATGAGTGTATCCCTATTTTTTTGGACCAGCCAGCACCTCTTCGGTCATTGTCTTCAGGCAACAGTTTGGCACTGTCGTGAACCCCTAGCCTGGTAAAACACTCTCATTACCTGTTCAGTTGTTTCAATCCCACTTTATCTATGTGGAATCTTGTAATTTGCTGATATGCCCCTGGTGTAAAGGGCTTCAGTGGTACAATTTGGCTAATGGGGGGGAAGTAAAGTGTCTCATTGAGCTGAAAGAGAAGGTCAAAAGTGAATTTGGAATATTTGGGAAAATGTAACATTCAGATCACACCCAACCCACTTCATTGGCACAGAGGGTTCCCAAAGTTCCCATAGACCTAAATCATTTAACATTTAAGTCATTTAGCAGACGCTCTTATCCAGAGCGACTTACAAATTGGTGAATTCACCTTCTGACATCCAGTGGAACAGCCACTTTACAATAGTGTGTACAGTGCATTTCCTGTTTTAGCCTAATGACACTCCATTTTATCCGTGGCAATATGCATCTGGAACACAGCTGTTCTAGTTCATGTCCTGACATACCAAAAAGAGTTTCTAGAGAAACTTTGATTACGACAGAAAGGTTTCTAGAGAAACTTGAATTGTGACAAAGACAGCTTCCACAAACCAAAGAACCTCAAGGGCATAAGCTAAAATTGTGGCCTAGTAGAAAATACTTAATTCATGATAATACCACCTGGAAAACTAGGAATTGTGGGTAACGTAGTCCCACGACCCTTCCTCCGTCACTCAGTCAGAACCCAAAGCAGGTAACTCAGGGAGGGATGATGATGGGTCAACCATGGACACAACAACCATGACAGGGGTGAGGCTGAAGTCTGGCAGCATGGTGTCGTGTAGAAAAAGAATCCCCCCCCCCCCCCCACACAGTGCAGCACCTGGAATTCCTTGGGTGCTTTTGATATTCATGAGGGAGTGGGTAAGGTCTGTGGACTCGCTCAGTCATCGGTGCATTGAGGAACAATCACAATTATGTTGCAAGGATAGGTGTGTGTGTGTGTGTGTGTGTGTGTGTGTGTGTGTGTGTGTGTGTGTGTGTGTGTGTGTGTGTGTGTGTGTGTGTGTGTGTGTGTGTGAGAGGAGTGTTCTGGTGGGTGCCCGCGGCTATGCTATGCTGCTCCCTCTAGATATATGGGGTTATAGGCAGCTACAGGAGAAATATTATAGAGAGGAACAACGCAAATAACTTGGCTGCTTACCATGGCTCACAAGTACACATATGGAAAAGCATACAAGCACACTAGAGATGTGTAATGCATGTATTACAAGCAAAGGCAATTGCATTCACATAAGCACACACACAGACCCAAACATTGCTCTGCCGCAGCCTAAAACTGTCTCTCTCTGTTGATTTTCTTTGGCTCCCAAATAGGCTTTGGTTTGGGGGCAGAGACAGTGCCCACTCGATTATTTTATGTAACACTGCAGGTTTTCTGGGTAGAGCGAGAGGCTAACGACTCATCTCATAGACTGACTGGGTACAGTCAGGTCCAGACCAGCCAACGGTGGAGAAGAAAAGTGAGAGAATGGAGAAAAAAGGAGAGATAACAGGGAGGCAGGAAAATGAGTAAAGAGAAGGATGGAAGAGACATGGGCTGTCAATCTAAACCTTGTATATGGCTGACATTGGTAGATGCCTTGTATATGGCTGACATTGGTAGATGCCTTGTATATGGCTGGCATTGGTAGATGCCTTGTATATGGCTGACATTGGTAGATGCCTTGTATATGGCTGACATTGGTAGATGCCTTGGCTGACATAACCATGTCCATTTAACGTTAACTGATTTAAAGACAATCGGTAGCATGAAATTGAACTTGAGGTTCAAGTCATTTCAAAAGATAGCACAGCCTGTCCTTATTCAAGTGGCTATTGAATGTACTTCTGAATAACAACAGTACATGTGAAGGTTTTTTGTATGCCGCACTTCAATATCCCAATGAGAGGAACGAAGTCAACTGCATAAACACAAAAGCGTAGGTGAAGATCCTCTCTTAACCGAATCAATGCGCGAGGAAGAGTGGTGAGGACCAGGCATGAAAGTATTTAAGTCCGAGCGAACTAGCGTACAAACGAACGCACAATAGCTGCAGCCCATGTATAGGCAAGTACATACATGGGTGTCAGTGGAGTAGCTATGAAGTATAGTATCTCTCTCTGGAACGGCTGGTCTGTTTGAAAAGAGAGAGAAAGGTACAACGTCATAGCTCTGAGGGGATTAAAAAAGATTCACTTTCTCCCAGAATGCCCTAGATCCTGGAGCTACCGCAGTCCTCCAAGGAAAGAGAAAAGGAGAGAGGGAAATGAGATATCAAACGTCTCTCTCAAGTCCCACTCTCTTTCCTTCTCTCTTTGAGGCTCCGCCAGCAAGACTGACTGGGAGATGAGAGAGAGATCAGGAGCGGAGAGGAGGATGAGGGGAGAAGGAGGGGGAGAGAGAGAGAGAGAGTGAGAATGAGGAGAGAGTAAAAGGAAAGAGAAAACGTTTTCTTTGCCGGGTCAGTTTCAAGGGAAGGGGGACGGAAAGCCAGGGCCAAAGTGGAGGGAGAACACAAGCATAATGTATTGTGTCATTTTGGAGTCACTTTTATTGTAAATAAGAATATAATATGTTTCTGAACACTTCTACATTAATGTGGATGCTATCATGATCATGGATAGTCCTGAATAACAGACATGCTAACCTCTCACCATTAAAATAACAGGGGAAGTTAGCATTTTTGGGGGGTATGATATTTGTGGGTTTAACTTTCTCACTCATCATTATTCGTAATCCACATTAATGTAGAAGTGTTTATGTAATCCTTGCGCGTTAAGAATATGGGTACAAATACTAAACTTTTCACTGTTTTAATACACATATGTGAATTTGTTCTAACACTATTGGTCTAAAACGGTTTACCCAATATGGATGAGTATACCTCAAATTAAAGCCGACAATGCTGGAGTAGAGCCAAAGCAACAAAAAATGTCTCGCTGTCCCAATACTTTTGAAGCTCGCACGCACGCACACACGCAAAGTCATAAGGCCCAAAGTCAACATGAAAATACTACACTCAAGCAAGCATGCATAAACATACAAACATGAAATAGCTTGAGACTAAAGTTATTGAGGTAAATACGGAATTAAAATCTTCGGAATCTATGCTACGTTGTTCGGGCTCAACCTTTCTGCTCAAAGGGACAGATATGTTCATATTATAGTAGGGTCTGCTGTGCAGCCCTCTCTCCTACATCTCTCCTCCCCAGCGCCACACGCTCCCCCTTTCCCGCTCTCCTCTTTCATGCCTTTAGCCTCTTTCTGTCCATTCTCCTCACTCAACTGGCCGAGGAGGGCGCCGAACGCCACTGCAGCCTGGTGTAGCACATGGGCAAGGTCAAGCCTGCGAACGCACAAACACAGACACACATAGCTGAGCTGGCATGCATCTCCTCTTGGTTGTTAGTAGGGTGGATGCAAGCATTCTCAACCTCATTGAAAATAAATATGGCACATTTTCAAATCTGTTACTGCAATCGCAATTCACTTCCTGAATTGATGGGAATGGAAATTTAGTTGACGAATGACCCCGACCCCGGTGGTCTATAGCACTGTCAGAGAGTACTTCAATGTCGTGTGGAGAGTGCAGGGGACTAACTTATAAACAAAACATCTTTAAGTGTATTTGTATTCACTAGTCAGAATAAGAAGTCTCAATTGGTGGGAATGAAATGGAACAAGTCACATCCATTAGATTGCTCTGAGTTTTAATTGATGAAAATTTATCCTCATATGAAATTTGTCTGTAGCAAAGTGATGAAATCTGTTGGTATCATCAGAAAGATCAATGGTTCGTTCATCAGGCTTGCTTCCTAAGTCTATAATAGAGCTTAATTTGCTCAACTCTCATTTACTGTAATATTGTCTGGCCCAGTATATATGCCTCCTACCTACACAAATTACTCATCATACAAAATAAATGTGCAAGACTAACCTTCTCTAATTACCTGGCTCCGTCCGCACATTTGTTTAAGAAACGCAATATCTTGTCTATTTACGACATTAATATATGCCAATTATACACTTTCATCTACAAATACTCATAGCTCCCAGACAGTTTACCTAAACCCTTCAATGGATTCTTCCAGAGTAATTCTGAAATCCAACTACATAAAACAAGACACTGCGATAACCTTCACCCCTCCCCACTGCCGCACCTCACATAGAGAATTGACTATCAGATACAGAGGTACCATCCCCTGGAATTCTTATCTTCACATTGCCAAAACCTCATCATCCTTCAATAACGTCAAGTTAAGACTGGGGGTCAGCCCGATGAACCTAACTACCCAATAATCCCCTCCAAGTAGCCTAACTCACACACAATCACACATTGTTTGCGAGACAGAGCGCGAGCACAAGACAGAGCGCCAGCGCGAGACAGAGCTGGAGACAGAGAAGGGGAACGAAAGATGGAGGAAAGGAGAAAGAGCTAGAGAGAATAGATGACCAACAGGGAGACAGTGAGAGAAAGAGACAGCCAGAGATAATGAGAGAAGAAAGGGAAAGAGAGAAAATGGAGGACAGGAGAAACAGTGTGAGGAGAAGTAAAAAAAAAAAAAGGGAGACAAAGAGTGCTGGGTTGTAGACCGAGAGAGTGAGGAAAGTCGAGGGAGAGGAGGGATGAAAAGAGACAGAGATAGAGGGGGCAGAGGCCCCTTAACCTGGTATGACAGGGAGTGCGCTCTTAAATAAACATCTCCAGAGATTATTCCAAGCACGAATGGCCAGACCAGGCCGGCTAGAGGGGGGCATGGGGTCAAGAGAGGGGATGTTTACATACCTGACACTCTGCCCTGACACACACATGCACACACACACAAACGTATGTAGGGTACACATATGCACACACTTACGAACACTTAGATGTACAAACATATATGTGAATTAAGCAAGTACACACACACACACACACACACACACACACACACACACACACACACACACACACACACACGCGAATGAGCACTCACACACACTCATGCCCACAGACGCACAGTCACTCTCAGCCCCAGACACTGACTATGTGTCATCTATCTCTTTTGTTCTTCTTCTTTCTTTTTAAAGGAACACGAGTCCAGACACTGGCATGTCGAATTATACATTGATGACATCATGCGCTGCGGTTTTCACAATGCATTTTTGTTTATCATCTTCTTACGCCTTACATGTTCTCCATCTGCATCCTACAAGTCTGTCTCATCTAGTCAAGTTTTTGAGGAGATTTGGGGCCAACTGTCTGGCAGTAATGGTCAGAAATGCAAATCGGAACATCTTTCTCCAGCCAGGAGAAAGGGCTCCTCTAGAGCCTGGTTCTCTACAAGGTTTTGTCCTACTTATAAGGAGTTGTTGCTTGCCACTGTCACATTGGCTTGCTCTTAAAGGCCCAGGGCAGTCAAAAATGCTATTTTACAATGTTTTATATATACAGAAATTATTCACATCCCTTGACTTTTTCCACATTTTGGTGTGTTACAGCCTGAATTTAAGATGGTTTAAATTTGCCTCAAAGAAGGCCACCTATTGGTAGATGGGTAAAAAAAGAAGAAGCAGACTTTGAATATCCCTTATTAATTACCCCCGAGTCAATACATGTTAGAATCACCTTTGGCAGTGATTCCAACTGTGTGTCTTTCTGGGTAAGTCTCGAAGAGCTTTGCACACCTGGATTGTACAATATTTGCATATTACTATTTGTTTAATTCTTCAATATACACTACCATTCAAAAGTTTGGGGTCACTTAGAAATGTCCTTGTTTATGAAAGAAAAGTCCATTAAAAAAACATCAAATTGATCAGAAATACAGTGAAGACATTGTTAATGTTGAAAATGACTATTGTAGCTGGGAACTGCTGATCTTTAATGGAATAATGGAATAACTCCACTCCGTACAGAGGCTCATTATCAGCAACCATCACTCCTGTGTTCAAATGGCACGTTGTGTTAGCTAATCCAAGTTTATAATTTTAAAATGCTAATTGATCATGAGAAAACCTTTTGCAATTATGTTAACACAGCAGAAATCTGTTGTCCTGATAAAAGAAGCAATAAAACTGGCCTTCTTTAGACCAGCTGAGTATCTGGTGCATCAGCATTTGTGGGTTTGATTACAGGCTCAAAATGGCCAGGAAACAAAGACCTTTCTTGTGAAACTCTCTCTCTTTCTTTTTTAAAAATATATATTTATATATATATATATACTTATATTCAGGAACAAATTACCATGTGGTGTTAGCCAAATCAAGGACAAGCCTTTTCTGATCCTCTTCAAAGAGAACTAAACCCCTGAACCGTATATCCGCCTGAAACTTACAAAAATCCAAAGGTCGGTTTGTGCACAACTCAGATCCGGCACCCTCCCTTTGGCTATAGAGATGGTATAATTTGCCTACTGTGTGATCTTAGGGAAGTCGGAAACAAAATTAATTTAGTGTTTTATTGCCCTCTGTATGACGGTCTGAGACATGTTCTTTTTAATAAAATGTTTGGCGATAACCCTGAAATATTCTGCTTATGGGACAAGCAGAGGCTTGAATTTACTTTAGACAGGATCAGTTTGTTCGCAATTCCTGGAGAAGCATACATGTATTGTTTGTGTAATGTGGCTAGATGGTAGTGGTACTTGCCATGATTATTGCATGCGTATAATTTATCAAATGTTATTTTGAAAATGGTACTCTGTTTAGTAGCGTCTTGCAGTGTTGTAGTACTCGAGACCGGTCAGCGCATAAAACCACTTTGCCAGGCCAAATATTCTTGAATCATTAATAGGGTATCTTAATAGCTTTTATATCTATTATAGACATGTTTGCGCAGTGGGGCACCTATAGACCTTCAGTGTGTGACAGTGGTGAACCTATAGGTCTTCAGTATGTGACAGGTTAGTACAGTGGTGTACCTATAGGTCTTCAGTGTGTGACAGGGGTGAACCTATCGGTCTTCAGTGTGTGACAGGTTAGTACAGTCATGAACCTATAGGTCTTCAGCATGTGACAGGTTAGTACAGTGGTGAACCTATAGGTCTTCAGTGTGACAGGTTAGTACAGTGGTGAACCTAGAGTTCTTCAGTGTGTGACAGGTTAGTACAGTGGTGAACCTATAGGCCTTCAGTGTGTGACAGGTTAGTACAGTGGTGAACCTACAGGTCTTCAGTGTGTGACAGGTTAGTACAGTGGTGAACCTATAGGTCTTCAGTATGTGACAGGTTAGTACAGTGGTGAACCTATAGGCCTTCAGTGTGTGACAGGTTAGTACAGTGGTGAACCTATCGATCTTCAGTGTGTGACAGGTTAGTACAGTTTTGAACCTATAGGTCTTCAGTGTGACAGGTTAGTACAGTGGTGAACCTATAGGTCTTCAGTGTGTGACAGGTTAGTACAGTGGTGAACATATAAGCCTTCAGTGTGTGACAGGTTAGTACAGTGGTGAACCTATAGGCCTTCAGTGTGTGACTGGTTAGTACAGTGGTGAACCTATAGGCCTTCAGTATGTGACAGTGGTGAACCTATCGGTCTTCAGTGTGTGACAGGTTAGTACAGTCATGAACCTATAGGTCTTCAGTGTGTGACAGGTTAGTACAGTGGTGAACCTATAGGCCTTCAGTGTGTGACAGGTTAGTACAGTGGTGAACCTATAGGTCTTCAGTGTGTGACAGATTAGTACAGTGGTGAACCTATAGGTCTTCAGTGTGTGACAGGTTAGTACAGTGGTGAACCTACAGGTCTTCAGTGTGTGACATGTTAGTACAGTGGTGAACCTATAGGTCTTCAGTATGTGACAGGTTAGTACAGTGGTGAACCTAGAGTTCTTCGGTGTGTGACAGGTTAGTACAGTGGTGAACCTAGAGTTCTTCAGTGTGTGACAGGTTAGTACAGTGGTGAACCTATAGGTCTTCAGTATGTGACAGGTTAGTACAGTGGTGAACCTATAGGCCTTCAGTGTGTGACAGGTTAGTACAGTGGTGAACCTATCGATCTTCAGTGTGTGACAGGTTAGTACAGTTTTGAACCTATAGGTCTTCAGTGTGACAGGTTGGTACAGTGGTGAACCTATAGGTCTTCAGTGTGTGACAGGTTAGTACAGTGGTGAACCTATAGGCCTTCAGTGTGTGACAGGTTAGTACAGTGGTGAACCTATAGGTCTTCAGTGTGTGACAGGTTAGTACAGTGGTGAACCTAGAGTTCTTTGGTGTGTGACAGGTTAGTACAGTGGTGAACCTAGAGTTCTTCAGTGTGTGACAGGTTATTACAGTGGTGCAACTATAGGTCTTCAGTGTGTGACAATGGTGAACCTATCGGTCTTGAGTGTGTGACAGGTTAGTACAGTCATGAACCTATAGGTCTTCAGTGTGTGACAGGTTAGTACAGTGGTGAACCTACAGGTCTTCAGTGTGTGACATGTTAGTACAGTGGTGAACCTATAGGTCTTCAGTATGTGACAGGTTAGTACAGTGGTGAACCTATAGTTCTTCGGTGTGTGACAGGTTAGTACAGTGGTGAACCTAGAGTTCTTCAGTGTGTGACAGTGGTACAGTGGTGAACCTATAGGCCTTCAGTGTGTGACAGGTTAGTACAGTGGTGAACCTATAGGTCTTCAGTATGTGACAGGTTAGTACAGTGGTGAACCTATAGGTCTTCAGTGTGTGACAGATTAGTACAGTGGTGAACCTATAGGCCTTCAGTGTGTGACAGGTTAGTACAGTGGTGAACCTAGAGTTCTTCGGTGTGTGACAGGTTAGTACAGTGGTGAACCTATAGTTCTTCAGTGTGTGACAGGTTAGTACAGTGGTGAACCTATAGGCCTTCAGTGTGTGACAGGTTAGTACAGTGGTGAACCTACAGGTCTTCAGTGTGTGACAGGTTAGTACAGTGGTGAACCTATAGGTCTTCAGTATGTGACAGGTTAGTACAGTGGTGAACCTATAGGCCTTCAGTGTGTGACAGGTTAGTACAGTGGTGAACCTAGAGTTCTTCGGTGTGTGACAGGTTAGTACAGTGGTGAACCTAGAGTTCTTCAGTGTGTGACAGGTTAGTACAGTGGTGAACCTATAGACCTTCAGTGTGTGACAGGTTAGTACAGTGGTGAACATATAAGCCTTCAGTGTGTGACAGGTTAGTACAGTGGTGAACCTATAGGCCTTCAGTGTGTGACTGGTTAGTACAGTGGTGAACCTATAGGCCTTCAGTATGTGACAGTGGTGAACCTATCGGTCTTCAGTGTGTGACAGGTTAGTACAGTCATGAACCTATAGGTCTTCAGTGTGTGACAGGTTAGTACAGTGGTGAACCTATAGGCCTTCAGTGTGTGACAGGTTAGTACAGTGGTGAACCTATAGGTCTTCAGTGTGTGACAGATTAGTACAGTGGTGAACCTATAGGTCTTCAGTGTGTGACAGGTTAGTACAGTGGTGAACCTACAGGTCTTCAGTGTGTGACATGTTAGTACAGTGGTGAACCTATAGGTCTTCAGTATGTGACAGGTTAGTACAGTGGTGAACCTAGAGTTCTTCGGTGTGTGACAGGTTAGTACAGTGGTGAACCTAGAGTTCTTCAGTGTGTGACAGGTTAGGACAGTGGTGAACCTATATGCCTTCAGTGTGTGACAGGTTAGTACAGTGGTGAACCTATAGGTCTTCAGTATGTGACAGGTTAGTACAGTGGTGAACCTATAGGTCTTCAGTGTGTGACAGATTAGTACAGTGGTGAACCTATAGGCCTTCAGTGTGTGACAGGTTAGTACAGTGGTGAACCTAGAGTTCTTTGGTGTGTGACAGGTTAGTACAGTGGTGAACCTAGAGTTCTTCAGTGTGTGACAGGTTATTACAGTGGTGCAACTATAGGTCTTCAGTGTGTGACAATGGTGAACCTATCGGTCTTGAGTGTGTGACAGGTTAGTACAGTCATGAACCTATAGGTCTTCAGTGTGTGACAGGTTAGTACAGTGGTGAACCTACAGGTCTTCAGTGTGTGACATGTTAGTACAGTGGTGAACCTATAGGTCTTCAGTATGTGACAGGTTAGTACAGTGGTGAACCTATAGTTCTTCGGTGTGTGACAGGTTAGTACAGTGGTGAACCTAGAGTTCTTCAGTGTGTGACAGGTTAGTACAGTGGTGAACCTATAGGCCTTCAGTGTGTGACAGGTTAGTACAGTGGTGAACCTATAGGTCTTCAGTATGTGACAGGTTAGTACAGTGGTGAACCTATAGGTCTTCAGTGTGTGACAGATTAGTACAGTGGTGAACCTATAGGCCTTCAGTGTGTGACAGGTTAGTACAGTGGTGAACCTAGAGTTCTTCGGTGTGTGACAGGTTAGTACAGTGGTGAACCTAGAGTTCTTCAGTGTGTGACAGGTTAGTACAGTGGTGAACCTATAGGCCTTCAGTGTGTGACAGGTTAGTACAGTGGTGAACCTACAGGTCTTCAGTGTGTGACAGGTTAGTACAGTGGTGAACCTATAGGTCTTCAGTATGTGACAGGTTAGTACAGTGGTGAACCTATAGGCCTTCAGTGTGTGACAGGTTAGTACAGTGGTGAACCTATCGATCTTCAGTGTGTGACAGGTTAGTACAGTTTTGAACCTATAGGTCTTCAGTGTGACAGGTTAGTACAGTGGTGAACCTATAGGTCTTCAGTGTGTGACAGGTTAGTACAGTGGTGAACCTATAGGCCTTCAGTGTGTGACAGGTTAGTACAGTGGTGAACCTATAGGTCTTCAGTGTGTGACAGGTTAGTACAGTGGTGAACCTATAGGTCTTCAGTATGTGACAGGTTAGTACAGTGGTGAACCTATAGGCCTTCAGTGTGTGACAGGTTAGTACAGTGGTGAACCTATCGATCTTCAGTGTGTGACAGGTTAGTACAGTGGTGAACCTATAGGTCTTCAGTGTGACAGGTTAGTACAGTGGTGAACCTATAGGTCTTCAGTGTGTGACAGGTTAGTACAGTGGTGAACCTATAGGCCTTCAGTGTGTGACAGGTTAGTACAGTGGTGAACCTATAGGTCTTCAGTGTGTCACAGGTTAGTACAGTGGTGAACCTAGAGTTCTTCGGTGTGTGACAGGTTAGTACAGTGGTGAACCTAGAGTTCTTCAGTATGTGACAGTGGTGAACCTATCGGTCTTCAGTGTGTGACAGGTTAGTACAGTCATGAACCTATAGGTCTTCAGTGTGTGACAGGTTAGTACAGTGGTGAACCTATAGGCCTTCAGTGTGTGACAGGTTAGTACAGTGGTGAACCTATAGGTCTTCAGTGTGTGACAGATTAGTACAGTGGTGAACCTATAGGTCTTCAGTGTGTGACAGGTTAGTACAGTGGTGAACCTACAGGTCTTCAGTGTGTGACATGTTAGTACAGTGGTGAACCTATAGGTCTTCAGTATGTGACAGGTTAGTACAGTGGTGAACCTAGAGTTCTTCGGTGTGTGACAGGTTAGTACAGTGGTGAACCTAGAGTTCTTCAGTGTGTGACAGGTTAGTACAGTGGTGAACCTATAGGCCTTCAGTGTGTGACAGGTTAGTACAGTGGTGAACCTATAGGTCTTCAGTATGTGACAGGTTAGTACAGTGGTGAACCTATAGGTCTTCAGTGTGTGACAGATTAGTACAGTGGTGAACCTATAGGCCTTCAGTGTGTGACTGGTTAGTACAGTGGTGAACCTATAGGCCTTCAGTATGTGACAGTGGTGAACCTATCGGTCTTCAGTGTGTGACAGGTTAGTCCAGTCATGAACCTATAGGTCTTCAGTGTGTGACAGGTTAGTACAGTGGTGAACCTATAGGCCTTCAGTGTGTGACAGGTTAGTACAGTGGTGAACCTATAGGTCTTCAGTGTGTGACAGATTAGTACAGTGGTGAACCTATAGGTCTTCAGTGTGTGACAGGTTAGTACAGTGGTGAACCTACAGGTCTTCAGTGTGTGACAGTGGTGAACCTATAGGTCTTCAGTGTGTGACATGTTAGTACAGTGGTGCAACTATAGGTCTTCAGTGTGTGACAGTGGTGAACCTATCGGTCTTCAGTGTGTGACAGGTTAGTACAGTGGTGAACCTATAGGTCTTCAGTGTGTGACAGATTAGTACAGTGGTGAACCTATAGGCCTTCAGTGTGTGACAGGTTAGTACAGTGGTGAACCTAGAGTTCTTCGGTGTGTGACAGGTTAGTACAGTGGTGAACCTATAGTTCTTCAGTGTGTGACAGGTTAGTACAGTGGTGAACCTATAGGCCTTCAGTGTGTGACAGGTTAGTACAGTGGTGAACCTACAGGTCTTCAGTGTGTGACAGGTTAGTACAGTGGTGAACCTATAGGTCTTCAGTATGTGACAGGTTAGTACAGTGGTGAACCTATAGGCCTTCAGTGTGTGACAGGTTAGTACAGTGGTGAACCTAGAGTTCTTCGGTGTGTGACAGGTTAGTACAGTGGTGAACCTAGAGTTCTTCAGTGTGTGACAGGTTAGTACAGTGGTGAACCTATAGACCTTCAGTGTGTGACAGGTTAGTACAGTGGTGAACATATAAGCCTTCAGTGTGTGACAGGTTAGTACAGTGGTGAACCTATAGGCCTTCAGTGTGTGACTGGTTAGTACAGTGGTGAACCTATAGGCCTTCAGTATGTGACAGTGGTGAACCTATCGGTCTTCAGTGTGTGACAGGTTAGTACAGTCATGAACCTATAGGTCTTCAGTGTGTGACAGGTTAGTACAGTGGTGAACCTATAGGCCTTCAGTGTGTGACAGGTTAGTACAGTGGTGAACCTATAGGTCTTCAGTGTGTGACAGATTAGTACAGTGGTGAACCTATAGGTCTTCAGTGTGTGACAGGTTAGTACAGTGGTGAACCTACAGGTCTTCAGTGTGTGACATGTTAGTACAGTGGTGAACCTATAGGTCTTCAGTATGTGACAGGTTAGTACAGTGGTGAACCTAGAGTTCTTCGGTGTGTGACAGGTTAGTACAGTGGTGAACCTAGAGTTCTTCAGTGTGTGACAGGTTAGGACAGTGGTGAACCTATATGCCTTCAGTGTGTGACAGGTTAGTACAGTGGTGAACCTATAGGTCTTCAGTATGTGACAGGTTAGTACAGTGGTGAACCTATAGGTCTTCAGTGTGTGACAGATTAGTACAGTGGTGAACCTATAGGCCTTCAGTGTGTGACAGGTTAGTACAGTGGTGAACCTAGAGTTCTTTGGTGTGTGACAGGTTAGTACAGTGGTGAACCTAGAGTTCTTCAGTGTGTGACAGGTTATTACAGTGGTGCAACTATAGGTCTTCAGTGTGTGACAATGGTGAACCTATCGGTCTTGAGTGTGTGACAGGTTAGTACAGTCATGAACCTATAGGTCTTCAGTGTGTGACAGGTTAGTACAGTGGTGAACCTACAGGTCTTCAGTGTGTGACATGTTAGTACAGTGGTGAACCTATAGGTCTTCAGTATGTGACAGGTTAGTACAGTGGTGAACCTATAGTTCTTCGGTGTGTGACAGGTTAGTACAGTGGTGAACCTAGAGTTCTTCAGTGTGTGACAGGTTAGTACAGTGGTGAACCTATAGGCCTTCAGTGTGTGACAGGTTAGTACAGTGGTGAACCTATAGGTCTTCAGTATGTGACAGGTTAGTACAGTGGTGAACCTATAGGTCTTCAGTGTGTGACAGATTAGTACAGTGGTGAACCTATAGGCCTTCAGTGTGTGACAGGTTAGTACAGTGGTGAACCTAGAGTTCTTCGGTGTGTGACAGGTTAGTACAGTGGTGAACCTAGAGTTCTTCAGTGTGTGACAGGTTAGTACAGTGGTGAACCTATAGGCCTTCAGTGTGTGACAGGTTAGTACAGTGGTGAACCTACAGGTCTTCAGTGTGTGACAGGTTAGTACAGTGGTGAACCTATAGGTCTTCAGTATGTGACAGGTTAGTACAGTGGTGAACCTATAGGCCTTCAGTGTGTGACAGGTTAGTACAGTGGTGAACCTATCGATCTTCAGTGTGTGACAGGTTAGTACAGTTTTGAACCTATAGGTCTTCAGTGTGACAGGTTAGTACAGTGGTGAACCTATAGGTCTTCAGTGTGTGACAGGTTAGTACAGTGGTGAACCTATAGGCCTTCAGTGTGTGACAGGTTAGTACAGTGGTGAACCTATAGGTCTTCAGTGTGTGACAGGTTAGTACAGTGGTGAACCTATAGGTCTTCAGTATGTGACAGGTTAGTACAGTGGTGAACCTATAGGCCTTCAGTGTGTGACAGGTTAGTACAGTGGTGAACCTATCGATCTTCAGTGTGTGACAGGTTAGTACAGTGGTGAACCTATAGGTCTTCAGTGTGACAGGTTAGTACAGTGGTGAACCTATAGGTCTTCAGTGTGTGACAGGTTAGTACAGTGGTGAACCTATAGGCCTTCAGTGTGTGACAGGTTAGTACAGTGGTGAACCTATAGGTCTTCAGTGTGTCACAGGTTAGTACAGTGGTGAACCTAGAGTTCTTCGGTGTGTGACAGGTTAGTACAGTGGTGAACCTAGAGTTCTTCAGTATGTGACAGTGGTGAACCTATCGGTCTTCAGTGTGTGACAGGTTAGTACAGTCATGAACCTATAGGTCTTCAGTGTGTGACAGGTTAGTACAGTGGTGAACCTATAGGCCTTCAGTGTGTGACAGGTTAGTACAGTGGTGAACCTATAGGTCTTCAGTGTGTGACAGATTAGTACAGTGGTGAACCTATAGGTCTTCAGTGTGTGACAGGTTAGTACAGTGGTGAACCTACAGGTCTTCAGTGTGTGACATGTTAGTACAGTGGTGAACCTATAGGTCTTCAGTATGTGACAGGTTAGTACAGTGGTGAACCTAGAGTTCTTCGGTGTGTGACAGGTTAGTACAGTGGTGAACCTAGAGTTCTTCAGTGTGTGACAGGTTAGTACAGTGGTGAACCTATAGGCCTTCAGTGTGTGACAGGTTAGTACAGTGGTGAACCTATAGGTCTTCAGTATGTGACAGGTTAGTACAGTGGTGAACCTATAGGTCTTCAGTGTGTGACAGATTAGTACAGTGGTGAACCTATAGGCCTTCAGTGTGTGACTGGTTAGTACAGTGGTGAACCTATAGGCCTTCAGTATGTGACAGTGGTGAACCTATCGGTCTTCAGTGTGTGACAGGTTAGTCCAGTCATGAACCTATAGGTCTTCAGTGTGTGACAGGTTAGTACAGTGGTGAACCTATAGGCCTTCAGTGTGTGACAGGTTAGTACAGTGGTGAACCTATAGGTCTTCAGTGTGTGACAGATTAGTACAGTGGTGAACCTATAGGTCTTCAGTGTGTGACAGGTTAGTACAGTGGTGAACCTACAGGTCTTCAGTGTGTGACAGTGGTGAACCTATAGGTCTTCAGTGTGTGACATGTTAGTACAGTGGTGCAACTATAGGTCTTCAGTGTGTGACAGTGGTGAACCTATCGGTCTTCAGTGTGTGACAGGTTAGTACAGTCATGAACCTATCGGTCTTCAGTGTGTGACAGGTTAGTACAGTCATGAACCTATAGGTCTTCAGTGTGTGACAGGTTAGTACAGTGGTGAACCTATAGGCCTTCAGTGTGTGACAGGTTAGTACAGTGGTGAACCTATAGGTCTTCAGTGTGTGACAGGTTAGTACAGTGGTGAACCTACAGGTCTTCAGTGTGTGACATGTTAGTACAGTGGTGAACCTATAGGTCTTCAGTATGTGACAGGTTAATACAGTGGTGAACCTAGAGTTCTTCGGTGTGTGACAGGTTAGTACAGTGGTGAACCTAGAGTTCTTCAGTGTGTGACAGGTTAGTACAGTGGTGAACCTATAGGCCTTCAGTGTGTGACAGGTTAGTACAGTGGTGAACCTATAGGTCTTCAGTATGTGACAGGTTAGTACAGTGGTGAACCTATAGGTCTTCAGTGTGTGACAGATTAGTACAGTGGTGAACCTATAGGCCTTCGGTGTGTGACAGGTTAGTACAGTGGTGAACCTAGAGTTCTTCGGTGTGTGACAGGTTAGTACAGTGGTGAACCTATAGGTCTTCAGTATGTGACAGGTTAGTACAGTGGTGAACCTATAGGTCTTCAGTATGTGACAGGTTAGTACAGTGGTGAACCTATAGGCCTTCAGTGTGTGGCAGGTTAGTACAGTGGTGAACATATAAGCCTTCAGTGTGTGACAGGTTAGTACAGTGGTGAACCTATAGGCCTTCAGTGTGTGACTGGTTAGTACAGTGGTGAACCTATAGGCCTTCAGTATGTGACAGGTTAGTACAGTGGTGAACCTATAGGCCTTCAGTGTGTGACAGGTTAGTACAGTGGTGAACCTATAGGCCTTCAGTGTGTGACAGGTTAGTACAGTGGTGAACCTATAGGCCTTCAGTGTGTGACAGGTTAGTACAGTGGTGAACCTATAGGCATTCAGTGTGTGACAGGTTAGTACAGTGGTGAAACTATAGGCCTTCAGTGTGTGACAGGTTAGTACAGTGGTGAACCTATAGGCCTTCAGTGTGTGACAGGTTAGTACAGTGGTGAACCTATAGGTCTTCAGTGTGTGACAGGTTAGTACAGTGGTGAACCTATAGGCCTTCAGTGTGTGACAGGTTAGTACAGTGGTGAACCTATAGGCCTTCAGTGTGTGACAGGTTAGTACAGTGGTGAACCTATAGGTCTTCAGTGTGTGACAGGTTAGTACAGTGGTGAACCTATAGGCCTTCAGTATGTGACAGGTTAGTAGAGTGGTGAACCTATAGGTCTTCAGTGTGTGACAGGTTAGTACAGTGGTGAACCTATAGGCCTTCAGTGTGTGACAGGTTAGTACAGTGGTGAACCTATAGGTCTTCAGTGTGTGACAGGTAAGTACAGTGGTGAACCTAGAGTTCTTCAGTGTGTGACAGGTTAGTACAGTGGTGAACCTATAGGTCTTCAGTGTGTGACAGGTTAGTACAGTGGTGAACCTATAAGTCTTCAGTATGTGACAGGTTAGTACAGTGGTGAACCTATAGGTCTTCAGTGTGTGACAGGTCAGTACAGTGGTGAACCTATAGGCCTTCAGTGTGTGACAGGTTAGTACAGTGGTGAACCTATAGGCCTTCAGTGTGTGACAGGTTAGTACAGTGGTGAACCTAGAGTTCTTCAGTGTGTGACAGGTTAGTACAGTGATGAACCTATAGGCCTTCAGTGTGTGACAGGTTAGTACAGTGGTGAACCTACAGGTCTTCAGTGTGTGACAGGTTAGTACAGTGGTGAACCTATAGGTCTTCAGTATGTGACAGGTTAGTACAGTGGTGAACCTATAGGCCTTCAGTGTGTGACAGGTTAGTACAGTGGTGAACCTATCGATCTTCAGTGTGTGACAGGTTAGTACAGTGTTGAACCTATAGGTCTTCAGTGTGACAGGTTAGTACAGTGGTGAACCTACAGGTCTTCAGTGTGTGACAGGTTAGTACAGTGGTGAACCTATAGGCCTTCAGTGTGTGACAGGGTAGTAGAGTGGTGAACCTATCGGTCTTCAGTGTGTGACAGGTTAGTACAGTGGTGAACCTATCGATCTTCAGTGTGTGACAGGTTAGTACAGTGGTGAAACTATAGGTCTTCAGTGTGACAGGTTAGTACAGTGGTGAACCTATAGGTCTTCAGTGTGTGACAGGTTAGTACAGTGGTGAACCTATAGGTCTTCAGTGTGTGACAGGTTAGTACAGTGGTGAACATATACGCCTTCAGTGTGTGACAGGTTAGTACAGTGGTGAACCTATAGGCCTTCAGTGTGTGACAGGTTAGTACAGTGGTGAACCTATAGGCCTTCAGTGTGTGACAGGTTAGTACAGTGGTGAACCTATAGGCCTTCAGTATGTGACAGGTTAGTAGAGTGGTGAACCTATAGGTCTTCAGTGTGTGACAGGTTAGTAGAGTGGTGAACCTATCGATCTTCAGTGTGTGACAGGTTAGTACAGTGGTGAACCTATAGGTCTTCAGTGTGACAGGTTAGTACAGTGGTGAACCTATAGGTCTTCAGTGTGTGACAGGTTAGTACAGTGGTGAACCTATAGGCCTACATTGTGTGACAGGTTAGTACAGTGGTGAACCTATAGGTCTTCAGTGTGAAAGGTTAGTACAGTGGTGAACCTATAGGTCTTCAGTGTGTGACAGGTTAGTACAGTGGTGAACCTATAGGCCTTCAGTGTGTGACAGGTTAGTACAGTCGTGAACCTATAGGTCTTCAGTGTGTGACAGGTTAGTACAGTGGTGAACCTATAGGCCTTCAGTGTGTGACAGGTTAGTACAGTGGTGAACCTATAGGCCTTCAGTGTGTGACAGGTTAGTACAGTGGTGAACCTATAGGCCTTCAGTGTGTGACAGGTTAGTACAGTGGTGAACCTATAGGTCTTCAGTGTGTGACAGGTTAGTACAGTGGTGAACCTAGAGTTCTTCAGTGTGTGACAGGTTAGTACAGTGGTGAACCTATAGGCCTTCAGTGTGTGACAGGTTAGTACAGTGGTGAACCTATAGGCCTTCAGTGTGTGACAGGTTAGTACAGTGGTGAACCTATAGGCCTTCAGTGTGTGACAGGTTAGTACAGTGGTGAACCTAGAGTTCTTCAGTGTGTGACAGGTTAGTACAGTGGTGAACCTATAGGCCTTCAGTGTGTGACAGGTTAGTACAGCGGTGAACCTATAGGCCTTCAGTGTGTGACAGGTTAGTACAGTGGTGAACCTATAGGCCTTCAGTGTGTGACAGGTTAGTACAGTGGTGAACCTATAGGCCTTCAATGTGTGACAGGTTAGTACAGTGGTGAACCTATAGGTCTTCAGTGTGTGACAGGTTAGTACAGTGGTAAACCTATAGGCCTTCAGTGTGTGACAGGTTAGTACAGTGGTGAACCTATAGGCCTTCAATGTGTGACAGGTTAGTACAGTGGTGAACCTATAGGCCTTCAGTGTGTGACAGGTTAGTACAGTGGTGAACCTATAGGCCTTCAGTGTGTGACAGGTTAGCACAGTGGTGAACCTATAGGCCTTCAGTGTGTGACAGGTTAGTAGAGTGGTGAACCTATAGGTCTTCAGTGTGTGACAGGTTAGTACAGTGGTGAACCTATAGGCCTTCAGTGTGTGACAGGTTAGTACAGTGGTGAACCTATAGGTCTTCAGTGTGTGACAGGTAAGTACAGTGGTGAACCTAGAGTTCTTCAGTGTGTGACAGGTCAGTACAGTGGTGAACCTAGAGTTCTTCAGTGTGTGACAGGTTAGTACAGTGGTGAACCTATAGGTCTTCAGTGTGTGACAGGTTAGTACAGTGGTGAACCTATAAGTCTTCAGTATGTGACAGGTTAGTACAGTGGTGAACCTATAGGTCTTCAGTGTGTGACAGGTCAGTACAGTGGCGAACCTATAGGCCTTCAGTGTGTGACATGTTAGTACAGTGGTGAACCTATAGGCCTTCAGTGTGTGACAGGTTAGTACAGTGGTGAACCTATAGGCCTTCAGTGTGTGACAGGTTAGTAGAGTGGTGAACCTATAGGCCTTCAGCGTGTGACAGGTAAGTACAGTGGTGAACCTATAGGTCTTCAGTATGTGACAGGTTAGTACAGTGGTGAACCTATAGGTCTTCAGTGTGTGATAGGTTCACGATTCTGAAATGACAGCAACCGTAATTCCAGCGCACTCATGTAGGAGAGTGCACTTTCTGTAAAACACAAACGGGCCAGTGGTGTAGTGGAGGCTACACAGGAATAAACCGATGAACCCCTTTTATTTCAGTGGGAATTGTGTATACTCCCTTCCTTATCCTTACTGATGCGCATCAAAGTAGAGTAGTGGAGGTACACAAACAATTATGTAGTACAATAGAGAAATCATGCACAGAGTAGCCTACACAATCACAAAGCACATGAAACATGCTCGCTGCACACAGCCTAGTTTGTGCGGAATATCATCTGCAGGCAGCAAGAGCGTACAGCTCTCAACTGGTTCTGGCATGGAGCAGCTCACAGATGAATGACATCGGTAGCCGGTAGGGTTGGAAAGACGTTTCAACTGGTGACATCTACCAGTAAATGCTAACTTAGGTAACAATGGGTATGCAAACCAGGTATTAAAAACATTTTTGTCCTTAGTTTTGGTTAGTAGACTATTTGTTATGTGCAATTGTCCTCATGCCCCATTTGTATCAGGGGTGTAGACATTGATCGGCCTGGGTGGATCCATGTCTACACCACGATAAAATTTATTGATTTAAAAAAAAAGTGTTATTTTGAAAGTGAAAATCTGAAAAATCTATAGGAAAACTCCCACAGAAAGATACGAAAACATAATTTTACACCCAGGTTGCCTTTTCTTCCCTGGGCAAGCCATTTGGGAAACATTTTGGCAAAATTTGAATATATCAACTTCTCCAGGCACCACAACAACACTGCATAGGGCCAATGGAAAGACAGCAGTCACACACAGCATGCTGTTAAAGGATAAGCTGTCCATAAACCCAGACATAATAAGCCAGTAGGTCTCAATCATAAGAATGCAAAAACACAACCATTTAGCATTTCCCAATCTAAATGTACATCTACTACTTCCCTTTGCAAAAAAATATTTCACATTTAGCACACAAAGTAACCTGTGACCTACATTTAAAAGTGGAACTGACAGCATTTGAACTACTTTGGTGATATGAAACAAACTGACAATCATATCAGTCAAAAATATCCAATTCCCAGTTCATGCCACAAAACCAACTTTATAAGATGTTTTAAAAATAGGTTCTATTTGACTCAACGTTCCATGACGTACACTAAAGCATTGTTGGCAGAATAGATGGATGCAGTTCAAAGCATGATTCATATAATTCACCAATACATTTCTTGGTAGTCCTATCAGGTTGTAAATTGGTTGCTATCAGGTTATAAATCACAGCTGACCTGGTACATTGTTTGCTCCCTCCATTTGGGATGCACGGTTTCAATTTCAATTACTCAATATTCTGGACAAAAACGGACAAAATGTATCTAAGTCTGGGAACGTCAATATAATCAAACTAGCAAGGGCAATGATCACAAGTAAGTCATAATGTGGCTAATAGGCTAGCATATATATTTATGTAGCAAGCTAAAAACAGAGCCTAATGTTAGCTAGATAGCTAACTAGCTAGCTGCTAGGAGGATGTCATGTCATGCAATTGGAGGAGTGGGTGAGTGACTGACTTTTTCCCCTCATATCATTTTTCGGTGGCTATACATATCTAGAGATGCAGGTGTCATTTGGTAAGCTGGCAAGAACTTGAATGACTGTTATCCTGTTAGCATCTCTCTTGCATTCGCAAATTCATTCTGGCTATCGACTCAGAATTCAGAGCACTCTTGTCTGAGTGTGCAGAACAATTGATGAATGAATTTATGAACGCGCGACACCCGCTTAATACGACCGGTGACAGTAAATGTAGACTAAGAAGTAATAGCTGGTAAAGAACACTCTAGATCAGGCCTGGGCAACTCCAGTCCTCAGGGGCCTGATTGGTGTCACACGTTTGCCCCAGCTAACACACCTGACTCCAATAATCAACTAATCATGATCTTCAGTTTAGAATGCAATTAGTTTAAAATCAGCTGTGTTTGCTAGAGATGGGGAAAAAGTGTGACACCAATCAGGCCCTTGAGGACTGGAATTGCCCAGGCCTGCTCTAGATAACATGTAAACAGCCTAACCAGCCTTGCTACGGCGAGTAACATTGTCAGACTTCTCTCATTTGTGTCTGGAAGTAGCTAGCTAGCAAGCTAGCCAACTTTAGCAGTTAGCCTGGGTGCTTGGTTGGGACAAGCATGCATTGGCAGGCCAACCGCAGAAGGACGAGGAGGCAACTATTCCTCATCGTTTAACAGTGCAATTTTGACGGCCAACTTGCTGAAAAGTTTGAGGGTTTATCTAATGTTCCTTTGTTAGATTTTAGCTCATCTTGCTCTGGCAAGTATTAGTTGATGATCTTGTTGATGTGCATAACTGAGGAAGAGAGAGCCTACCTGTTCATGGTTGTTTGATCAATAGGAATGTGAAGTTCCCAAATGTAAAAGGACTCCTGTAGTATTCACATATTTGCAGAAAACCATTCAGGTGTATTTTGTGGCTTTTGGCGAATGCGTTCTAATGCTCTAAAGTCACACTGTTACTACTGCCTGTAAACACACAGTCCAGCTCAAAGTGAATGATGGCAGGCCTCTGTGGCAAATGGCTTGTTTTCATAAAGCTTACTGTATCTCTGATTGGCTATAGTGCACCGGTCTGTGTAGACTCCAATCCTGGATAAGACAGATATTTGTATTAGGTTTTATTTACGGCAGTGTCTATTAATTGTCCAAACGCACAGATGCTTTCCCACTATATATTGCTATAGAATATTCACAAATCCCTAAGTATACATAATTCCCTAAGAATTTATGAAAATGTGAAAATGACCATATCTGGTCGCTTGTCTTCTTTTTTTTTTGGAGGTGTATGTGAAATGATTTTAATAAGATTTAATATTGCTCAAATTTTGTAAGTTCCACTTTAAATGCAACATGTTTCACACAACATGGTTTTCAAAGAGCAAGCGCGCTGCAATGAAAAACACAGTTCCACTCACCAGATGATGCTAATTGAAACTTAACTTCTGGTTGAAAGTTATTATTGAAAAGGGAGACGCTAACAAATTAGCAACAACATCCTCTTTGGTAACACCTGCTACAAACTAGCCGACAACTAGCTAGCTAGAGTTTTTGTAAAAACGGTCCCACCCATTAAGTCAAATTGTAATTGGTTGATTCCACTGTCACTCCCTAATACAGTTGAATGGCAGATGTCTTTATCTAACATCTGACGGCCTAGCCAATGGCTGACTTATCTCCCCAGAGACCAGCAAAGAAAAATCCTGATGGGATAATATGTCTTCAGTGTTAACCCTCTCCAACAAAAACTGAATAGATTAAATCAGAATATCATTGAAAATAATACTATTATTATCATTATTATCATAATCATTATTTTATAAATCCCTAAACCCTTTTCTGAAGGCGTAGAAGACCAGTAGTTCCACAGCATGCATTTATTCACTATTCTGAAAGTCTAAACCATACAGCACCAATGACCATATTAACTGATTCATACACTTACTGTTCAATGCTGGGGGACAGGTAGAGTTTAGGGAACACTTGGGTGGCCTCTGCGTCTTCAAAGCTGACGGAGAGAAGAGCCACGTCTTCCCCGGGGTCCAACGTTGTGTCCTGAGGGAGAGGGGGAGTTAGTACTCACAAATAAGTCTAAAATAATACAAATAATACTTCTCCATGACCGGTATTAGTGAATTAATCAAATCAATGAAAATCTTCCTCATGTTTTTTTTAATCCTCATTTGGATTTAAAAAAACACAGGTGAGCTGTACTTCAGTGTTGAGTCAAACTCAACCCGAACAAGTCCAGTTTAGCCTGCTTAGGGTCATTTCCCAGTCCAAGCCTGATTTAAGTACATCTGAGTGTATGTGTTTGAGATGGACACACAAAGAGAGAGAGAGGGCAAGAAAGAGAGGGTAAGAGAGAAAGATAGAGAGAACGAGAAGAAGAAGAAACAAAGAGATAAGAGACCAGATGATACATCTGATTAGTTTCACGCCGCGCTGACTTCGACAGCTGCAGCCGAGTAGTGGCGCTGATAACGGGAAGTACCAATCAAATCATGTGAGAGTAAGAGAGAGAGAGAGAAGCCACCCGAAGCCGCTCTAGATGAGCCGATCATGCCGATCCATCTCTTCAAGGTTTTGATTTCCTCCCCCCGTTCCCTTTCTATATCATTTTTCCTAGAGCTAGCCCCCCTACCATTATGGATCATCATTAGCAGGATCCGACATTAAGCGGCACTCACAGTTTGCGCTAAGCGAACGAGGGCTGGGGAGTTAATCAAATGTCTTACAGTCGGTTTGAACTCATTCATTTGTGCTAATCTCTGCCCTTCCCGGCAAGGGAATCTCCCTCACCACCATACGGTATGTGTTGAGGCGCGGCGCTACCAGTTTCCTTAGCCAGGCGTTTCAACGCGGCCAACCACGTAACCAAAGCAGGCACAATGAGGTCTGTCAAAGAGAAGATGCCTTTTCTTCGATAGATGTGAAACGGTTGAATGAGCCAAAGGCGGCTGTTTGCACTCCCTCATTGGGCAGTTTCTCTCAGAGTCAAAGCAGTTAATTGTATTTTGTGCAACCTAATTGCTATTGCGGTTGAGTTTGAATTAAAAGCGTTACAAATGAGGCTTGAGGGAGTTGGGTACATGACTCCTTCCCATCAATGACTCCCTCTCTGGTCCTGAATGAGGATGGCCACCACACCGCCCATGGACGTTGGGTTTTCCATACCACTGGTTCAAGAGGGGGGCTCAAAATGACCCATCTGAATTAGTCTCGGTGGCTCAGTTTTGGGACTTTGCCGTACCGGACTTTGTATTTCAGAAACAATATGAATAGAAATGTCAAGGGCCTCTGCAGGCAAGGAGAAAGTTCTCTTCCATCTAGCCCGGTGCAGAAGAGTGCTGCACAACACACAACATATAACACTTCTTCCCAAATGATATTGGTGTGTTTGTGTGAGTATATACCAACAGCCACAACAATGACGATGGCTGCCTCATGTCTCATCCTGTCCCTCTTGTCACAGCCAATAACATAGAGGGAGAAAGAAAGGGGGAGTAAAAGAAAATAGTGTCTGACATTCAAAGGAGTTGCCTGATTGAATCAGCTTGCATCAATATAGTGGATGTATGCGCCAGTAAGCAACTACGCTCCCTCTCGAAAGGTTAGGGAGGAAGAAGAATAAGATGAGGGGGGAAGGTAAGGCATAGTCATTTCCCCCAGTTTTCACTGTCAAATTCAGGCCTCGTCTGTCGTCAGAGAGGTGACCAAACAGATACTTATTTGAAAGCAACGCTTGCGGAGAGAGAAGGAATGTACAGAAGGTGAGAGTTGGGGTGGGAAAGAACATCAGGTTCTTCAGCATGCGTAGCATTGCGTCGCGGTCCTTGAGAGGCTTTCGTCTCAGACGAACAGTCAAAGGACCGTGTTTGGAGATGATTCACTTCGTCTCGTCCCAAAAAACGACAAGCAGCTGTCAAAAGACATACGACATCACGGAAACGGAAACAACAAAACGAGGGAGGACCCCGAACTCTTCTGTTTTCTTTTTACAGCTATCAACCACTATTAGTCTGCTGCAATATGCTGATACACACGTGTCTGCATGGGTACAATCCCTCTGTGCATCCATGCCTCCCTGCAGTTTTGGTTGCATAAATGTCCTCTTACGTATGGGGCCAAAATCCTGACTTGTAATATACATACAGAACTTCAGAACACACTCTAATGAGGTGTTCCAGGGACATCTCCAATCATGAGTTGCTGAGTGACAGCGGGGTAAACTCAGAATTTCAGCCTACATGACCTTACAAATGGCCCAACTACATCCACCTGAAGATGATTGGTGGGAAAGTTTACAGACTCACAAACGGTAGTGCAGATGTCAAAGACTGGGTGCGACCTCCGAGGTAGAATACTACATTTGGCCTTAGCCTCCCAAACTATCTCTGGGCTTTGACTTACCGAACTAAGAACTTAAGATCGGGTAATGCAAATGAATCAAGAACAGGAAAATGATTTGTATGACTGAGGGAGTGATAGCAGTGGTGTTAACACTGAGAACAGAACTGAACCACCTACACATTTGAAGCTATACTTTTTATAACTAGAAGGTAAGCGCTATATTTGTTATAAACATATATATATATTTTTTAATCAACAATACATTTGTAGAAAAATACACATTTATGTAAGAAAATATCTTGGAGAATGGGAGCTTTTAATGTCGACTGCAATGTGAATCCCCACAAACAAAAACAAGAGTCCCAAAGTGCTCCCCAAAAAACAAAATGCCTCTATGCGTTTTTACACAGATTTTATGCTTTCTACAGCAATACACTCCGGGCCAAGTGCTGCCTGCTTAAGTACAGAGCAGAAAAACTAACAATTTTAAAAACCTTTCTTCTCTCCACAGGCCATAGGCAGTGCCTAATGAAGAACCTCTCCATGGGGAGTAATGAGTCTATAAAATGACCCCAGTTGAAGGACTGCGAGTCAGGGAGGGAGTCCTTAAGGAGGTGGGTGGACGGGGACAGTTACTTACTGCACACCCGGGAGTATGTGAGTCAGCCCCAAAGACTGGGGTTGAGAGAGAGGGTGAAGGGTGTATGAATGTGTGTATGTGTGTGTGTGTGTGTGGGGGGGGGGGGGGCTGCTCGAAGTCAAGCCTTCACGTGGCCACTACTCCACTGTTAGCCTTGCTCCCTCCTCTCATCCGTCTTTCTCTCTCTCCCTCTCTTTTCTTCCTCTTGCTCCTTCCCTCTGTCTGTTGATGCCCTGTAGCATCTCCTCTCTGTGACATGTGACAGGTTGGAGATGTGACAGCTGTCCTTACGCCAGACCATGTCCGGCCAAAGTCACAACACGCACACACACACTAAACAGACAATGCTCTCGACAAGGGCAGTACGGAGGTAAAGACTATTGTCCGTCTTATTTTCCCATCTCCAAATGTCATGGGCACCGTCATGGGGCAGCTTGAGTGACACAGGGGTTATTGCGTAAGGATGAGGGCAGCTGCTGGGCTTGCTTTGAGATTTTCTGTCCATCTGTCTGGACACAGTGTTTCACCGCCACAACGCAACCTGCCAGTCAACATTCTTGGAGGAAAGTAAAAAATCTTGAGGTCCACATTGAGAATGGTAATGAGCTGAAAAGAAACACAGCAAAACATGTAGGTGGGTGTCTGGGAGATTTTGAGGAGCTCTGACATTTCAATTGGGGCTTAGAACTAAATGGTTCCTTTGCATGAGGGACACTAACCAAGCAAAATTGCCCAATTCTGATCCCGAGAATCAAAATCATCCATTCATGAGGAAACCACAACTAATTACGCTGTTGCATGAGACTTCTGGGTCCACTTTACAAATTGCCTACTATCAATGGGGTTGTCCATTTTGCTGAGAGCTGATAACGTCAATGTGCCATTAGATAGCAAAGCAGTGTCTTATAAAGCAATTTTCATTCCATTTTCTTTCATTGCATTGATGTCAAAATGACATTTTCTCATTCAGAGGAAGCACACGAGGGGATATTGGAAGATCGTTTCATAAGTAAATTTTTCTGCATGCTTTTCACTGGGTTTTTCCAAGAATGGGTGAATAAGACGGAAGATACAAGTGCACCACCATAGCTTCATCTTGTACAGCATAGCACAGAAACACTAAATTAACATGTCTTCTTTAAAACAATCTTCTTTCCAATTTAATTTATCAGAAAGGCAAGGTTATAATTCTATGCATATTCAAGAGACCTAGCATTCAACTGATTGAAAAGATGTCCAAACAAGCTATGCAGAATGGAGACATGTTCTGTGTTGTGGTTCATAGGCCTGATGTAAGCTTTGTGCCACAACGCCCAGAGGCGGAAAAGGGTATATCATTGGGTCAAGGTGGCTGTTGCCAATGCACGTCTCATCGCATTAAATGTTCTGTTCTGACAGACTTAGGAGGGGAGTTGAGGATGTGAGATTGTCCCTAATTAAGTGTTACTGTGTGACAGAAGGGGGGGGGGGGGGGGGGTTTGTGAGGCCAGTGCTGTATGCTCTCTATGGTAAGACGTCCCCAAGCCTTCTCAAACCTGCATACATATGCACAAATTGAGCAAAGGACCTTAGGGCCACAAATGCATGTGCCCGTGCACACACACACACACCGATACAGAAACACACACACAGACGATCCTACTCACATTCTCTCTCTGACCCTGCCAGTAGACAATGCTGGAATGCATGTAAAAGGTGGAGACGGGTAAGGTCAACCATTAACCAGCCGGCACCATGCCGTCATATTGCGTGCGGTGTGTAATGGCTTCACCCTGTCATGTATATAATAGGGAAGCGATTACAGAGCACACACAAACACGCTCTGGCTGGACCCACCCCAGGGCTAAGAGTATACCAGGGACACCATGACCTAAACACACCTCAAGCCTGTTGCCATGGACATGTGTGTGTGTTGTGAGTGAGTGAGTGAGAGAGTGAGAGAGTGAAAACGTGTGTCAAAGTAAGGCCCCATCAGAGCTGAGTGTGGCAGCAAAGGGAACCCACACTGTGGCAGTTTCATGCCAAGCTGTTCCAAAGTCCACTATGAATATAAAGACATGGTCAACAATGACGAGAAAATATGAATCGTTTTTTTCATGGGTGTTGGTTTTGTGTAGTGTGTAAGTGAATACATAATGCACATCCACTGTTCCCGCTGTTATTAGTAGTTCTGTGAACAAAAGTCGCCAGGAAAATCAGGACCTTTCTGCAAAGGTCAACAGGAAAGATGTCTGTGTTAGTGTTGCTGGCATATCTGACGCAATTACCAAGGACATACAAAACTAGACTAAATGCAATCGTCAGAGTAGAGAGCCGAGGGGGGCGCCTAAGGCAATACGCAAGGCCGTTAATGGGCGGAGGGTGTCATTGCTAAGTGTGACCTTGGCAACAATGACTCACCAGCCATGATATGTGTTGTTAGGCATCTCTCTAGTCAAATCGTGAACATTTAAATCTTTCCCAGCGCTGGAGTGGTTCAAAACACAATACACTAGGGCTGTCCCCGACTGTTCTTTTGACCAATCGATTAGTCAAAAATGTTAAGTGTATTTTTTCCTTATACAGCGAATTTGGAATGAATTCAGACCCCTGGACTTTTTCCACATTTTGTTACGTTACAGCCTTATTCTAAAATGGATGAAATTGCTATTTTTTCCTCAATCTACACACAATACTCCATAATGACAATGCAAAAACAGTTAAATTTTTTTTGCAAAAAACATTCACATAAGTATTCAGACCCTTTACTCAGTACTTGACGTGCCTTTGGCAGCATTTACAGCATTGATTCTTCTTGGGTATAACGCGACAAGCTTGGCACACCAGTATTTGGGGAGTTTCTCCCATTCTCCTTTGCAGAGCCTCTCAAGCTGTCAGGTTAGATGGGGAGCTTCGTTGCACAGCTATTTTTTAGGTCTCTCCAGAGATGTTCGAATTGGTTCAAGTCTGGGATATGGCTGGGCCACTCAAGGACATTCAGAGTCTTGTCCCAAAGCCAATCCTGTGTTGTCTTGGCTGTGTGCTTAAGACCGTTGTCCTGTTGGAAGGTGAACCTTCACCGCTGTCTGAGGTCCTGACAGCTCTGAAGCAGGTTTTCATCAAGGATCTCTACTTTTCTCTTTTCATCTTTCCCTCAATCCTGAGTCGTCTCCCAGTTTCTGCTGCTGAAAAACATCCCAACAGCATGATGCTGCCACCACAATGCTTCACCGTAGGGATGGTGCCAGGTTTTCTCCAGACGTAACGCTTGGCATTCACGCCAAAGAGTTCAATCTTGGTTTCATCGGAACAGAGAATCTTGTTTCTCATGGTCTGAGAGTCTTTAGGTAACTTTTGGCAAACTCCAAGCGTGCTGTCATGTGCCTTTTACTGAGGAGTGGCTTCTGTCTGGCCACTCTACCATTAAGGCCTGATTGGTGGAGTGCTGAAGAGATGGTTGTCCTTCTGGAAGGTTCTCCCATCTCCACAGAGGAACTCTGGAGCTCTGAATCGGGTTCTTGGTCACCTCCATGACCAAGGCCCTTCTCCCCGATTGCTGTGTTTGGCCGGGCGGCCAGCTCTAGGAAGGGTCTTGGTGGTTCCAAACTTCTTCCATTTAAGAATAATGGAGGCCACTGTGTTCTTCGGGACCTTCAATGCTGCAGACATTTTTTGGTACCCTTCCCCAGATCTGTGCCTCGACACAATCCTGTTTCGGATAATTGCTTCGACCTCATGGCTTGGTTTTCGCTCTGACATGCACTGTCAACTGTGGGACCTTACACAGATATGTGTGTGCCTTTCCAAATCATGTCCAATCAATTGAATTTACCACAATCAAGATGTAGAAACATCTCAAGGATGATCAATGGAAACAGGATGCACCCAAGCGCAATTTCGAGTCTCATAGCAAAGGGTCTGAATACTAATGTAAATAAGGTATTTCTGTTGAGTATTTTTAATACATTTGCAAAAAAATCTAAAAACCTGTTTTCGCTTTGTCATTATGGGGTATTGTGGGTAGATTGACGAGATAAAAAACGATTACATTTAGTTTAGAATAAGACTGTAATGTAAAAGAAAAATGGAAAATTAACTTTTAACAAGGCACGCATGAAATGCATTCCAGGTGACTACCTCATGAAGCTGGTTGAGCGAATGCCAAGAGTGTGCAAAGCTGTCGTCAAGGCAAATGGTGGCTACTTTGAAGAATGTCAAATGTAACATTTTGATTTGTTTAACAATTCTTTGGTTACTACAAGATTCCATATGTGTTATTTCATAGTTTTGATGTCTTTACTTTTATTCTACAATGTAGAAAAGTGTACAAATAAAGAAAAACCTTGGAATGAGAAGGTGTGCCCAAACTTTTGACTGGTAATATATATATATATATATATATATATATATATATATATATATATATATATATATATATATATACATACACACACACACACACACACACACACACACACACACACACACACACACACACACACACACACACACACACACACACACACACACACACACACACACAGTGGGGCAAAAAATATTTAGTCAGCCACCAATTGTGCAAGTTCTCCCACTTAAAAAGATGAGAGAGGCCTGTAATTTTCATCATAAGTACACTTCAACTATGACAGACAAAATGAGAAATAAAAACAATCACATTATAGGATTTTTAATGAATTAATTTGCAGATTATGGTGGAAAATAAGTATATATCTCAACGTCAACAGTGAAGAGGCGACTCCGGCATGCTGGCCTTCTAGGCAGAAATGCAAAGATATATATATATCTCAGACTGGCCAATAAAAAAAAGCTAAAGATGGGAAAAAAAACACCAGACACTGGACAGAGGAACTCTGCCGAGAAGGCCAGCATCCCAGGGTCGCCTCTTCACTGTTGACGTTGAGACTGTTGTTTTGTGGGTACTATTTAATGAAGCTGCCAGTTGAGGACTTGTGAGGCGTCTGTTTCTCAAACTAGACACTCTTAATGTACTTGTCCTCTTGCTCAGTTGCGCATCGGGGCCTTCCACGCTTCTTTTCTGGTTAGGGACAGTTTGATCTGTTCTGTGAAGGGAATAGTACACAGCAATTTATAAGATCTTCAGTTTCTTGGCAATTTCTCGCATGGAGTAGCCTTCCTTTCTTCTGAAACTTGTCAGTCTATTCTGGTTCTGAGAAAGTTCTTTGTTTCTGGCCATTTTGATCTGTAATCGAACCCACAAATGCTGAGAAATGCTAATGCTCCAGATACTCAAATAGTCTAAAGAAGGACAGTTTTACGAATGTCTACAATGTATTTCTGATAAATTTGATGTTACTTTAAATGGAGAAAAAAATCGCTTTTCTTTCAATAACAAGGACATTTCTAAGTGACCCCAAACTTATGAACGGTGGTATATATATGTTATTGCTCGACTAAAACAATCTCGGTCGACCAACAGCCGGACAACCAAATAATCGTCCAGTCAACTAATTGGGCCCAACAATATACACATAGTTTCACCACCCCAAACATCACACGTGTTGGTGAGTCATTACCACAGGTTAAATTGTTCTCAGCACAACAAACAGCTGGGTAGATGATAGTCACCCCTAGTCATTCACCAAAGGAGGAGTCAATGCACCTTCAGGTGGGGAATGTGATGTTCCCACGTTCAGTGAAGGGGAGAAAATAGAGAGAATGTGGGGACACTGCAAGTATAAGTGGATGGGCAAGCTAAGTGGATGATTTAAGCCAAGGTTAGACTAGGACACCATGTTTGAGACTATATGGGATAAGAAAAGGCAAAGAAATATCAGATTTGGAGTCCAGTCAATGTCAGATTCTATGGAAGCACAGGGATGAGTTTAGCAAACATACTAAGATATGAACTTAAGAGACACGTTTCAATGATGGGGAAAAAGTAAACATTGAGGAAGAATCTAGAGAAGATGGGGATGATGATAGGATAAGGCAGAGGAGAGAATGACTGAGGCAACAGATACAGTAGACAGTTTACTCATTTATTCAATATTAGAAGGGATTCATTTTACACAATGATTCAACGTCATAGAGAGCAACAGTAATGGAGCCTTTTTGGAGGCACAAATAGAGGCAAAGTCCGCCATGGCTTGATGGCCAAAGCCGATGGGGAAATTCATGTTTTAAAAAAAAAAGTTTTTTGGGGATAAACGTCAAAAATAAGGTCTGTGGTAAATGAAGGCTAAGGAGATCTTATATGTTTTATTTTATGAGATAATCTCCATCAGCTAATGTTAACTCAGTGAATTTTGAAGCATTTTCTAATCAAAACAAGTAAAAAGCTAACGATGCACTAACATGTAAAAAATAAATAAAACTACCCCTCTGGTCGCTTGCCTTTGACGTCCAGCTAACAGGCTCAGTGTACCATACCAGACAGACCCAAAGTTTCCTCTGGACAACATCGCTTAGGAACCCATAAAACTAGCACCTTCCCACTGAAGAGATATGGTTCCAGCCTGGAGCAAAACAATATACCATCCTTGTGTTTTCTTTCAAGCTGCTAAGCAGAAAGCCAGTGTTTTTATTTTGTATTTATTGAGGATCCCCATTACCTGCTGCCAATGCAGTCAACATTCTTCCTTGGGTCCAGCAACCTTAAGGCAGTTATATACAATTTGAAATATTACATGACATTTCATAACACTTTTTACAACACATTAAGTGTGTTCTCTCAGGCCACTACTCTACCAGCACATATCTACAATACAAGAATCCATGTAAACGTGTGTGTAGAGTGTGTCTCTGATTACAGTGGGGCAAAAAAGCATTTAGTCAGCCACCAATTGTGCAAGTTCTCCCACTTAAAAAGATGAGAGAGGCCTGTAATTTTCATCATAGGTACACTTCAACTATGACAGACAAAATGAGAAAATAAAATTCAGAAAATCACATTGTAGGATTTTTTATGAATTTATTTGCAAATTATGGTGGAAAATAAGTATTTGGTCACCTACAAACAAGGAAGATTTCTGGCTCTCACAGACCTGTAACCTCTTCTTTAAGAGGCTCCTCTGTCCTCCACTCGTTACCTGTATTAATGGCACCTGTTTGAACTTGTTATCAGTATAAAAGATACCTGTCCACAACCTCAAACAGTCACACTCCAAACTCCACTATGGCCAAGACCAAAGAGCTGTCAAAGGACACCAGAAACAAAATTGCAGACGTGCACCAGGCTGGGAAGACTGAATCTGCTATAGGTAAGCAGCTTGGTTTGAAGAAATCAACTGTGGGAGCAATTATTAGGAAATGGAAGACATACAAGACCACTGATAATCTCCCTCGATCTGGAGCTCCACGCAAGATCTCACCCCGTGGGGTCAAAATGATCACAAGAACGGTGAGCAAAAATCCCAGAACCACACGGGGGGACCTAGTAAATGACCTGCAGAGAGCTGGGACCAAAGTAACAAAGCCTACCATCAGTAACACACTACGCTGCCAGGGACTCAAATCCTGCAGTGCCAGATGTGTCCCCCTGCTTAAGCCAGTACATGTCCAGGCCCGTCTGAAGTTTGCGAGAGAGCATTTGGATGATCCAGAAGAAGATTGGGAGAATGTCATATGGTCAGATGAAACCAAAATATAACTTTTTGGTAAAAACTCAACTCTTCGCGTTTGGAGGACAAAGAATGCTGAGTTGCATCCAAAGAACACCATACCTACTGTGAAGCATGGGGGTGGAAACATCATGCTTTGGGGCTGTTTTTCTGCAAAGGGACCAGGACGACTGATCCGTGTAAAGGAAAGAATGAATGGGGCCATGTATCGTGCGATTTTGAGTGAAAACCTCCTTCCATCAGCAAGGGTATTGAAGATGAAACGTGGCTGGGTCTTTCAGCATGACAAAGATCCCAAACACACTGCCCGGGCAACGAAGGAGTGGCTTCGTAAGAAGCATTTCAAGGTCCTGGAGTGGCCTAGCCAATCTACAGATCTCAACCCCATAGAAAATCTTTGGAGGGAGTTGAAAGTCCATGTTGCCCAGCAACAGCCCCAAAACATCACTGCTCTAGAGGAGATCTGCATGGAGGAATGGGCCAAAATACCAGCAACAGTGTGTGAAAACCTTGTGAAGACTTACAGAAAACATTTGACCTCTGTCTTTGCCAACAAAGGGTATATAACAAAGTATTGAGATAAACTTTTGTTATTGACCAAATACTAATTTTCCACCATAATTTGCAAATAAATGCATTAAAAATCCTACAATGTGATTTTCTGGAGAAAAAAAAATCTCATTTTGTCTGTCATAGTTGAAGTGTACCTATGATGAAAATTACAGGCCTCTCTCATCTTTTTAAGTGGGAGAACTTGCACAATTGGTGGCTGACTAAATACTTTTTTTGCCCCACTGTATGTGTATGTTTAAGCCTGTGTCTGTCTGTGAGTGTCTTTTCAGTGTCCACTGTTCCATAAGGTGTATTTTTATCAGTTTTTAAAAAATCTGATTCTATTGTGTGCATCAGTTACCTGATGTGGAATAGAGTTTCATGTAGCCATGGATCTATGTAGTACTGTGCACCTCCCATGGTCTGTCCTGGACTTGGTGATTGTGAAGATACCTTTGGTGGCATGTCTTGTGGGGTATGCATGCGTGCCCAAGCTGTGTGCTAGTAGTTGAAACGGACACCTCGGTGCCTTCAGCATGTCACCACTTCTTACAAAAACAATTAGTGATGAAGTCAATCTCTCCTCCACTTTGAGCCATGAGCAAATGACATGCATATTATTAATGTTAGCTCTCCGTGTATATTTAAGGGCCATATCGATATGTAATATCAGGTCTAAATAGCAGAAATTAGCACTGGCTCACCAGAAGCCGCTAGCTCGAGAGGCTAACCTCTGAGGAGAGGGCGAATTCACACGCTGGTCAGATTAAAAATTGCTATTGCTGGCTTGTTTGATTGTCATTGCATTACTATTGCTTGAGCGAGGGGGTTACTAGGGTGGATATTGGGATGAGGAGCTTCTTCTGTTCGACTGCACTGTAAGTGGAGCCATCTTCACGGTCTTCTGTCTGTAGCCCGGGAGCATTGGGATGGTCAAAATGACCATGAAATCTTGATGCTTGTTGAATCGCAAACCAAGCGTGAAGACTACTGTGTGACCACTGACAGCGATATGGTTTGTTCTAATTCTAAGAACACCACACATGCGTACGCACATTAACACCTAGAAATGCATGCATAGACACGTAGCTCAATAACTGAATTACCAATAAACTAATGCAACGATATCTAACATACACATCTTTTGAACAGTTGAAGTGTACCTATGATGAAAATTACAGGCCACTTTTTAAGTGGGAGAACTTGCACAATTGGTGGCTGACTAAATACTTTTTTGCCCCACTGTATATATAATAGTTTTTTTGCTGTTCAACAAGCATCAAGATTTCATGGTCATTTTGACCATCCCAATGCTCCTGGGCCACAGACAGAAGACCGTGAAGATGGCTCCACTTACAGTGCAGTCGAACAGAAGAAGCCCCTCATCCCAATATCCATCCTAGTAACCCCCTCACTCAAGCAAGAGTAATGCAATGACAATCAAACAAGCCAGCAATAGCCATTTTTAATCTGACCTGTAGATTATCTTAGAGTTCACACAGTATAATGCCAATTATCAATTTAAGTCACGGCAAGACTCAACCCCCAATGCTTTGCTCTCTTACTCTTCTGGGCCTATCTGTTTGAGCATAAGCAACATGTCTGGTTGACTTAACTAGCTTTGGGAACCTACCAGGAGGCTACTGCAATGATCTGATAGCCTCGTTGCTCTGATTTGTGGCTCTGAACATTTGCTGTGATGAGACAATGACCAGAATGAGATAGACAGATTATTCACATCGCAAAGGGTTTAAAACGATGTGCAATGCCAGAGATGTTTAAACGAAGCCAGACACGGGGGGGAGGGGAAAATCACCAGAGAGCACGCTAGCAGATACCCATAGATTACCAGGCATTGTGCTAATGTTAATTAGCATTGGCTCATGAAACTACATGCAACTTTCTTCATACTGGACACAGAGACATAAAAATGGTATCCAGAAGTTCATCTGACTACGGGGAAGTACTGCAGACAAAGGGCCTCATTACTAAAGTCCCGAAGTATACCTTTAAGGATGGGATATTGTCAGCTCTGAGAGGGAGAAGAGCAGTGAAAATGAGCTATGGGAAAGAGAAAGTCAGAAAAAGAGAGGAATAGGAGAAAGAGAGAAAAAGGCCAAGAAAGACGTTTGCAAGCCAAACATGTAGATTGAATCCAGTTCATCAAGAGATGCGGCATAAACTAGGCCAGATGGAAATAATCCCATGGAGGCATGTAGTGACAGTGGGTGGGGGTGCAGGGGGACCTGAAGGATCTCGCCTGAAATTCCAACTTTGGAAACCCCGAACGTTCGGCCGGGGGTTGGGGGAGGCAAGTGTGTGTGTGGGTGGCAGGGGATAAAAGGCGAGGGTGTTAGGGTTAGCGATCACCGCGGTAGGCAACGATCTGTTTCTCTGAGGGAAGCAGGGGGTGCCTGTGACCTTTAAGAAAGGGGGTCATATGGGGGTCAGTGAACAGGAGCCGCTGCTTCTTTGCCGAGTGCCCTCCACCTCCACCCTCCTTCGGTAGTGGGTGATATTCTGCCCTTCTCTTCCTTTCAACAAGCTTCTGTCCTCCACTGAAGGAAGAACTCTTCCATCAGTCTTTTCCTTTCACCGAAGGAGAAAACGTGAGCTTCTGCCCTTCACTGAAGCAAAGGTTTTCTTCCTTCACTGAAGCATTCCCTTCCTTTCATTAAAGGAGAGGAAGAGAGCAAGTGTCTAGGGAAGTGGTATGAACCTAAAGGTTTGGATAGTTCAAAAGACTGTATGAACATGGCTACCAGTCAAATGGCTAGGATGTTATTCAAACACAACCTGCGGCAACAAATGCATTGAGCACATAGGCAGCAAAGGAGAATGACAACCAAGATGAAAACGGTCTACAAAGTCTGTCAACTCAACCGAGAAATGGTACGTTTTGGTACCTACTGGAGAGCTCTTCTTTCGTTACACCCATTCAGCATCGTTCACACCCTTTTAAGCTTTAGCCCCACCCATCTGGGCTTTCGTAAACTCAGAGCTTTGTCAGATTGGCCGTTCGTAAATTCAGAGCGTTTCACTCTCGGAGCACACACTGGATGCTCTGGGCGAAAAGTAGGGTTGATCTGAGCGTTCTGACTTAACAGCAGCATTCAAGCACCAAAGCTAACTGGCTAACATTGGCTTGCTACTTCCAGACACAAATGAGATAACAGCTCGCTCTAGCTGAGCTAGTTAGACTATCCAGAGCCTTACTGACTGTAACTGTGCTGCTGGCAACAATTTAATTACGTTTTTTTTTGCCAACGTTTACTGACACCGGCCATATTCAACCGGTGTTATGCAGTTCTACTACGTGATATCTTTCAAAAAAACCATGTTAGAAAGGATTACCAAAACATACTGACCAGCTCGTATTATAGACAGAACCGCGCTACATGGCAGACCAATCCGAACTCATCTCCCGGCATGTCCAGCCCACTCATTATCTCAGCCAATCATGGATGGCAGGAAGGTTGCTCACTTTTTCCATGGCTAAACCAACTAAGCTCGTAATTTAACAATTGTATTAATATTTACAGATGGCATACAAGTTTGTTATTAAGGTACATGAATTTCACATGTTCCAGAAGGCATTTCTGCCAAAAAACACACAAAAAAATAAAACGTTTACGTTCAAATGGCACGACATACATCACAATGGCACATTATTCTTTAAAAAAATATTCAAGCTCTGTCAAGTTGGTTATTGATAGACATACATTTTGAAGTCTTGGCATAGATTTAAGCCGATTTAGTTATCAAAATTATAACTAGGCCACTCAAAAACATTCCATGTCGTCGTCTTGTGTATATTTGGCCTTGTGTTTTAGGTTATTGTCCTGCTGATGTAACGGTTTTCATGCGGTGAAGGAGAGTCAGACCAAAATGCAGCGTGTAGATTGCGATCCATGTTTAATGAAAACGTAAAACACAAATCAATGTGTAAACTAGCATAGAGACAGGAACAAGAACACTAAGGACAATCACCCACGAAACACACAAAGAATATGGCTACCTAAATATGGTTCCCAATCAGAGACAACGATAATCACCTGACTCTGATTGAGAACCGCCTCAGGCAGCCATAGACTATGCTATACACCCCACACAACCCCAAGACGAAACACACCACAAATAAACCGATGTCACACTCTGGCCTGACCCAATAAATGAAGAATAAACATAATAAATATAGACCAGGGCGTGACAGCTGAAAGGTGAATTTGTCTCCCAGTGTCTGTTGGAAAGTAGACTGAACCAGGTTTTCCTCTTGGATTTTGCCAATGCTTAGCTCTATTCCGTTTATTTTATAAAATAAAAAAAACTCCCTAATCCTTGCCGATGACAAGCATACCCATAACATGATGCAGCCATCACCATGCTTGAAAATATGAAGAGTGGTACTCAGTGATGTTGGATTTGTGCTAAACATAACGTTTTGTATTCAGGACATGAAGTGAATTTCTTGCAACATTTTATGCAGTTTTACGGCAAACAGGATGCATGGTTTGGAATATTTTTTATTCTGTACAGGCTTCCTTCTTTGCATTTATTGTGGAGTAACTAAAATGTTGTTGATCCAGCCTCAGTTTTCTCCTACCAGAGCCATTAAACTCACCATTGGCCTGGCCTCATGGTGAAATCCCTGAGCGGTTTCCTTGCTCTCGGCAACTGAGTTAGGAAGGGCGCCTGCATCTTTGTAGTGACTGGGTGTATTGATACACAATCCAAAGTGTAATTAATACCTTCACAATGCTCAAAGGGATATTCAATGGACTCTTTTTTTAAACTCATCTACCAATAGGTGCCCTTCTTTGCGAGTTATTAGAAAACCTTCCTGTGGTTGAATCTGTGTTTGAAATTCACTGCTCGACTGAGGGACCTTACAAATAATTGTATGTTTGTGGTACAGAGATGAGGTAGTCATTGAAAAACCATGTTAAACACTATTATTGCACACAGAGTGAGACGATGCAACTTATTATTTAACTTGTCAAGCACATTTTTACTCCTGAACTTATTTAGTCTTGCCATAACAAAAGGGTTTTATACTTATTGACTCGAGACTTTTCAGCTGATTTTTTAATTAAACTTTTCACATGTGAGTTCCAAATATCTCTAACGGTCACCCCAGTGTGAGTATTTTTATGTGCGTGATGTCAGATTGCACTCACTGTTCCAAAATCTGATCATTACACAACAGGACAGTTAACCCGCGCTACCCTCAAATCAAGGCACACTGCCTGAAAATTATCTAAAGGCTATGTTTAAAAAAGTCATTCTAACAACAGTTTGAATTAAGGCGTGTTCCGCCTCATAAATTCACATAGAAGTACACTATTTCACTCTTGTGGACAATTTATCTTTGAGGCTTTACGGAGCTGGACAAACTTCTCTCTTCGACGAGAGAGCCCAAGCACTTTCCCAGTGTCTCCCAAGATCAAGTATGGAGACATGTATGCAGACATTTCCGCATCTCCAGTCAGAACAGAACTTGCAAACTTTTTCCACCTAGCACAATTTCCAGCTGGCGCCTGCATTGCATTGCATTGCATTGCATTGCATTGCATTGCATTGCATTGCATGCATGCATGTATGCATGTATGTATGTGGGGCGGCAGTGTAGCCTAGAGTGTTGGACTACTAACCGAAAGGTTGCAAGTTCAAATCCCTGAGCTGACAAGGTACAAATCTGTCGTTCTGCCCCTGAACAGGTAGTTAACCCACTGTTCCTCAGCCGTCATTGAAAATAATAATTTGTTCTTAACCTTTTTGGGATAGGGGGCTGCATTTTCACTTTTGGATGAATAGCGTGCTCAGAGTGAACTGCCTCCTACTCTGTCCCAGGTGCTAATATATGCATATTATTAGCAGTATTGGATAGAAAACACTCTGAAGTTTCTAAAACTGTTTGAATGATGTCTGTGAGTATAACACCTCTCGTTCCAATGATTTTGACAAAGGAATTTTCCAGTTGGAACATTATTGATGTTTCATGTGAAAAACATCCTAACGATTGATTCTATACATCGTTTGACGTGTTTCTAAAGGACTGTAACGGAACCTTTCGAGTTTTTGTCTGGGCGAAATGCTCGCGCCTCATGAAGATGGATTACTGGGCTGAACACGCTAACAACAAGTGGCTATTTGGACATAAATGATGGAACTTTATGGAACAAATCAGTCATTTATTGTCGAACTGGGATTCCTGGAGATTCCTGAAGATCATCAAAGGTAGGTGAAAATTTATGGTGTTGTTTCTTACTTTATTGATTCCAAAATGGCGGATATTCCTCTGGCTGTTTTGGGCTATGAGCCCCGTTCTCAGATTATGCTTTTTCGCAAAGTTTTTTTGAAATCTGACACAGCGGTTGCATTAAGGAGAAGTCTATCTTTTATCAATGTTTATTATGAGTATTTCTGATAAATCTGATGTTTTGGAATCAAAACATTACTGCACTTAAGGCGCCAATGTAAACTGAGATTTATGGATATAAACATGCACATTACCGAACAAAGCATACATGTATTGTGTAACATGATGTCCTATGAGTGTCATCTGATGAAGATCATCAAAGGTTAGTGTTTAATTGTATCTATATTTCTGCTTTTTGTGATTCCTATCTTTGGCTGGAAAAATGGCTGTGTGTTTTTTCGACTTGGCTCTGACCTAACATAATCATATGTTGTGATTTAGCTGTAAAGCATTTTTTAAATCGGACATGATGGGTAGATTAACAATAGGTTTATCTTTCATTTGCTGTATTGGACTTGTTAATGTGTGAAAGTTACATATTTCTAAAAAATATGTTTGAATTTCGCGCACTGTCTTTTCAGCGCAATGTTGTCAAGCTAGAAAGGTTCACTGACTTGCCTCGTTAAATAAAGGTAAAAAAAATATTTTTATGTATCTATGGAGCATAAAGTATTTACTGTTTTATTCACATTTTCAAGTACTGGTGGCCTCCGGAGTGGCACAGTGGTCTAAGGCACTGCGTCACAGTGCTAGAGGAGTCACTACAAACCCTGGTTCGATCCCGGGCTGTGCCGGCCACGACCTGTAAACCCATGAGGCGGCGCACAACTGCCCCAGCGTCGTCCCGCTTAGGGGAAGGTTTGGCTGTACTTGTCCCATTGTGCTATAACGACTCCTGCGGTGGGCCGGACGCATGCACGCTGACTTTGGACGCCAGTTGGCTTTCGGGTTAAGCAGGCAGTGTGTCAAAAAACAGTGCGGCTTGGAAGGGATTCGGGATTCGGAGGTGAGTTGCAGCGATGAAACAAGACAAACTACCAATTGGGGAGAAAAAGTAGAAGAAGAAAAAAGTACTGGTGACAAATCATGCATTACGATTCTTGCATAGATTTGTAAAATACTTTTTGAAAGGTTGTACTGATTATGATGAGCTAATGCTAAGCTAAATGCCAACTACTGTATGGGTGGCATGTTTGCTGACATCATACAATGCATTCTGGCTGTCAGATCAAAGATGTTATAACAAAATGAGGTTCACTCGACTGACTTAGATTGTAACTGCCGTTACTCAGGGTTTCCAGCTCAGAACCCCTTTCCAGGAAACTTATCCTGTGTTTGCTCTCCATTTATTGATAAATCCCCCATCATAGTAATATTTCCTGCATCATACATCCCCATGATAGCGTCCCTCATTTTTACCCCCCTTGGAATTGAAATCCCCCACAGATTATATGAACACCACCACAAACCCACCTAAAATGGTTTTACCCAAATCTAGCAAACCTGTTCAGCTTTCGCGCTACAGTTAGGCTAGACAGTAGGCTCATATTTGGGGTGATAATCTGTGAGGTGATTACATTTTATTTGCTTTGTGATTTGTCAAAAACGGTAAACGACTTGTCAAGTGCCCCGGTTCCTGTATACACTGTAACAAGTACATCGAAAATGTGTAATATGCTGAAAAGTGGTCAAACTAATATATATATCGAGAAATGGGCGCAGCAATCTGTTTGGCATTCCGGGATTAGGGGGTTTTAGCATGTCAAACAAACAAACATGGCTGCCGCCATAAATAATGTATCTGCTGTTAGCTTAGCTGACACACATCTATTTTCTAAACAATGTTACATTTCTCTCTTGTGCTCAACAGAGATGTTGTACATTGTAAACAAGTCGAGCTGTTAAGTCCCTAGCCTTTTTTTGTTTTGTTAGAGCAACCTTTTGTTTAGACTGGTTTATGGAATGAGTTTGGTTGTGGATGTGTTCCATGTGATGCTTGGATGATGATGTTCGCATTTATCTTTTACAATAAAATGTGAATTTGAGGAATAAAGTTGTGCAATTTTATAACATGCTCAGAATACAACAGGTGTACAACAGTGAAATGCTTACCTACAAGACCTTAACCAACAATGCAGTTCAAGAAATAGAATAGAAATATTTGCTAAATAAACTAAATATAAAAAGTAACACAATAAAATAACAATAACGAGGCTATATACAGGGGGTACCACTACCGAGTCAATGTGCAGGGTTATAGGTTAGTCGAGGTAATTTGTACATGTAGGGAGATATTAGAGTGATGATGTAAAGATAATAACAGAGTAGCAGCAGCGTTCCGGGAGGGGGGGGGGGGGGTCAATGTAAATAGTCCGGGTGCATGGTTGATTAATTGTTCAGCAGTCTTATGGCTTGGGGGTAGAAGCTGTTAAGGAGCCTTTTGGACCTAGGCCCTCCGGTACCACTTACCATGAGGTAGCAGAGAGAACAGTCTATGACTAGGTTGGCTGGAGTCTTTGACAATTTTTTTGAGCTTTCCTCTGACACCGCCTAGTACATAGGTCCTGGATGGCAGGAAGCTTGGCCCCAGCGATGTACTGGGCCACATGCACTACACTCTGTAGCGACTTACGGTCGGATGCCAAGGAGATGCCATACCAGGTGGTGATGCAACCAGTCAGGATGCGCTTGATGGTGCAGCTGTAAAACCTTTTGAGGATCTGGGGATCTATGCCAAATCTTTTCGGTCTCCTGAGGGGGGTAAATGTGTTGTCGTTCCCTCTTCACAACTGTTTTGGTGTGTGTGAACCATGATAGTTTGTTGGTGATGTGGACACCAAGAAACTTGAAACTCTCCACCCGCCTCACTACAGCCCCATCAATGTTAATGGAGGCCTGTTCGGCCCTCCTTTTCCTGTAGTCCACGATCAGCTCCTTTGTCTTGCTCATGTTGAGGGAGAGGTTGTTGTCCTGGCACCACACTGCCAGTTCTCTGACCTCCTCCCTATAGGCTGTCTCATTGTTGTCAGTGATCAGGCCGACCACTGTTGTGTCGTCAGCAAACTTAATGGTGTTGGAGTCGTGCTTGGCCATGCAGTCGTGGGTGAATAGGGAGTACAGGAGTGGATTAAGCATGCACCCCTGAGGGGCCCCCGTGTTGAGGATCAGCGTGGCAGATGTGTGGTTGCCTACCCTTACCACCTGGGGGCGTCCGTCAGGAAGACCAGGATCCAGTTGCAGAGGGAGGTGTTTAGTCCCAGGGTCCTTAGCTTAGTGATGAGCTTTGTGGGCACTATGTTGTTGAACACTGAGCTGTAGTCAATGAACATCATACTCACATTGTTGTTCCTTTTGTCCAGGAGGGAAAGGGAAGTGTGGAGTGCGATTGAGATTGCGTCATCTGTGAATCTGTTGGGGCAGTATGCGAATTTGAGTGGGTCTAGGGTTTCTGGAGACTGGCTGAAGCAGATCGTTAATCATGTGCAAACAAATTCAGTGCCAGTTCATCAGCAACATAGGCATGCAGTGATATTACTCATCAGATGGCCGACACCTACTTCAGTGACACGATTAGCTGAGATTAAATGGCAGAATGTGTGTCACAGCGCTGATGTCCTGATGACGCAATGCTCCAAAACAATCTGAGTAATATCACACTTGATAAAGATAGGTCATTGGAACTCATGTAAACCGAATCGTACATATCTTTACAACAAATATGCACTTGTGTACATATGCACTTCCCTTCTCCGTACAATAAGGAGATTTTAACAATTTCAAGTGGGAAATGTTCCCTATTTGTGCACACACTGCAAAAGATGTTGATATGCAGTTGATATGCCTGTGGATGTATGCAAAGAGAGACCAACATGGCTCTGCGAGTGGGGGAGAGATGGAGAACGAGAAGGCAGTGAAAGAGAGTAGGAGAAATCAAATAAGAGCAAGTACAATGGAGAGCAAGTCACACAAAAAAAGAAGAGACTGAAAGGGGAAGGTGAAAGGAGATACCTAGTCAGTTGCACAACTGAATGCATTCAACCAAAATGTGTCTTCCACATTTAACCCCTCTGAATCAGATGTAGGAGGGGGAGCAGACAACGAGAAATGAGAGGGAGAGAGAGAGAGAGCAGGTCTAAGGAGAGAGAGGGGGAAGGGAGAGAGAAGAGAAAGGTCAGGCCTCTCACAGTGGTGGTGCTACCTTGCCGGTGCTCTGGTGCCACTACTCGTGTCACAACAAGGAAGGGATAGGAGAAGGCACCTGGTGCCACTGTTCCAGGGCGCCTTTCTGACAACACGTCCGTCACTGTCACAGCGGGGTCGCTGTTGCTACACAGGTCAGGCTGTGGCACTACCGTGGATCCATGTTGTAGGTGAAGTCATTCGGTAATTTTCTTTAAAACATCAAACTCCTCATCCTCTTTAAAGGCACACACAAAGAAACAGCACAGCCAGAAAGTCCTCCTCTTTCACACCTTATGCCCTTTGCATGCCAGCCGTGTTCATGGAAAAACAATGAGGGCATTGTCCTGGCCCAAAGCTTTTCTTGAGTTCCAGGCTTTACACTACCTTTTAGACCCAGTATTTGCTTGCCTCATAAGAGTGCCAACTGAAGGGTGTGGACAGTACATAGTTACAAAAGAAGGTGCCACAAATTGATATTTACAGAACATAATTGATGGGGTTTCAGGCAGGCTTCTTTAGACCTGCTTCTGTTGGCTATATTTGGTGTTAGGACAGAGCTTCACGATTAGCCTTCTCTGGACAAACATGTCTTAACATGTACCGGAATGGGTAGTTTAATGGATGTGCTTGTTTCTTTGGTCCTGTCGGGATCGGCTTGTACCAGTGTGTGCTTAAACTTCAAACCCTCAGAACCGGTTGTGACCTCACTCTGGCATTTGCTTCCATAGTTCATTCGCTTTCAAGTTGTTTTAACTTGATTTATGGGGTATAACGAAATAGATGATGTATGTCGTGCCAAAGCAGGAGACTGTAAAGCTGGTACAAGGTTCACAAATTTCCTCCCTACATTACAAACACAGGTATTTTATAGTGCTCTCTGGAATGAGGACTTTGTTTTCTTACAATAGCTGCTATAAGCAAAATTATTTTCCATGCAACTGCAAAGGTGGTGCAGTTGGCGACTGTAGGAAAGTAACGTGGGGTAGACACCTGGATACACCCTTTTATTACACTGCTCGACCTCAAAACACCTGCACAATCAACTTTCCTTATTTGCTTAAGGTGCCTCCCTCTTGTAGGTTAGACCAGACTGCATTCAGTTGGTCTGGCTGGAAGACAAATGTTTTCATTGTCCCAGTCAAAACTCTTATCAATGTCTAGCCGTGACTACAATGAATTCTATAGGAATCACGTCAAGGGATATCAAATGGAAGAGTCTGCATTCACAGTAGTTGCTCTTTGTAATGTTACTCATTGTCTACGTTCCAATGCTAATATTAGCATACTACTTAGCATGCTCAATAAATGACCTCATTATGTCTAAAGGTTTCATCAACCTTATGTAGGTAGGGGCAGATGACAAAGTAACTTGTGGAGATAATCATTCAACTGCCAATTAAACCAATTCCTGAACTTTTTGGTTTGGGTGCTTTTTGCAGAGACATTCACTCTCTCTTTACTTTTGCAGGCATCTTACCCCTCTCACCCTTTCACACTTTCTCTTCAAATCCCGAGACACTGAAATTATTATGATATGTTACACTTGGTATGGGTACAAAAGACAGAAGGTTACTTCATTCTGAAATCCGCAGGTCATGGGAGACCCTATGACGCCCAACTTCTTGTGTAGCGTTTTCACGTTGAACGAAAACAAGCGGGTTCAGCCCTGAGCCACCGTAGGCTGGCCTTCTAGGATAGGTGTGTCTTTGCGTTAATCCTGCCTACTGGAATGACCCTGCTGCCCCAGGGCTGGAGAGGAAGTGAATGTCACTTGCAACCTAATGTTATACAGTGGCAAGAAAAGTATGTGAACCCTTTGGAATTACCTGGAAACATAGTGTGCTTAAACAAATATCACACAAATTATTGTATTTTAATTGTCTGTATTGAATACATCATTTAAACATTCACAGTGTATGTTGGAAAAAGTATTTGAGGCCAAAAAAAAAAAAACATTGCTGAAGTTTGCAAAAGTGTTTCTGGATGTTCCACAGCGCTACTGGCAAAATATTCTGTAGACAGATTAAACTACAGCTGAGTTGTTTAGAAGGAACACACAACACTATGTGTGGAGAAAAAAAGGCACAGCACACCAACATCAAAACCTCATCCCAACTCTAAAGTATGGTAGAGATAACATCATGATTTGGGGCCGTTTTGCTGCCTCAGGGCCTGGACAGCTTGCTATCATCGAATAAATAAATAATTCTCAAGTTTATCAAGACATTTTGCAGGAGATTGTTAGGCTATCTGTCCGCCAATTGAAGCGCAACAGAAGTTGGGTGATGCAACAGGACAACGACCCAAAACACATCAGTAAATCAACAACAGAATGTCTTCAACAGAAGAAAATACGCATTCTGGAGTGGCCCAGTCAGAGTCCTGACCTCAACCCGATTGAGATACTGTGTCATGACCTCGCGAGCAGTTCACACCACACATCCAACAAATATTGCTGAACTGAAACAGTTTTGTAAAGAAGAATGGTCCAAAATTCCTCCTGACCGTTGTGCAAGTCTAATCCGCAACTACAGAAATCGTTTGGTTGAGGTTATTGCTGCCAAAGGAGGGTCAACCAGTTATTAAATCCAAGGGTTCACATGCTTTTTCCACACTGCACTGTGAATGTTTACACTGTGTGTTCAGTAAAGACTCGAAAACGTATAGTTGTTTGTGTGTTATTAGTTTAAGCAGACTGTGTTTGTTTATTGTTGTGACCTAGATGAAGATCAGATCAAATGTTATGACCAGTTTATGCAGAAATCCAGGTATTTCCAAAGGGTTCACATATTTTGTCTTGCCACTGTAGCTGCCAGAAACAAACAGAGCAGATGAAGCCAACAAGAATCATTCCCTATTCTTGGATCTGAATGAACTCGACCCAAAAGAGAAAAAGAAGTGAGAAAATTACTGAACAATCCATAAACCAGATAAACATTTGAATTCATTTTGAAAAGGTAGACGAATGAAATGGCCACCGTTCTCATGGACTGGTAACATTAGGTAAGTGTTGGGTTGCTTTTTTAGCCTGCTAGCTATGTTAGCTGCTAACCTAAGTATATTTAATGTTCAAGCAAGCTAGCTAGCTAGCTAATATCTTCTGTATTCAGACTGTTTTGTACTCAAAGGAATTGAACGATAGCATCATGTAGCTACACTTCATAAACCCTACAAGATGCCCAATGCTTTTATTTAATCTAACTAATATTAGCAAGCTAAAGCTAGATATGGAGATTGTTGACATGATCGTGTTTCCTTTCTAGATGATAATGCTAGCTAGGTGGTCAACAGCATTAGCTATAGAATTCAGTACTGTAACATCAGACAAACATGTATTTCCCAGAGAGATTCTGGTGGAGACAAACTGATTGAGGGAACCTGAGGTTGTACAAGTTGTGGTTGTGCAAACCCCAACACTGAAAGAGAGAAGAAATGCTGTATGAATTTTCTGCTATGCTTTGTGATTCAATAATTATTGTGTTGGTAATCGACCAAAATAGATAGCTATGTTTTCATGTTCAGCACATTGCGTGCCTATATAGAGCATTGATTCCTACCTAATGTTTCCTACCCACCAGAATGAATACCCAGTGTGGTCAGTCGAGTAAACAATGGCTCATCTGCATAACATATTGGTGGTAGAGTATATGAGCGAAGCGAGGAGGGGAGATTGCCCAATTTGACTGGAGCGTGGAGCGAGATTCCCAAAGGATGGAGCGTCGGCCTTCTCGCCCACTCCAATTTCGCTCCAGTAGCACTCACTTCACGAGCTCAGGCTAGTAGCACTCACTTCACGAGCTCAGGCTAGTAGCACTCACTTCACGAGCTCAGGCTAGTAGCACTCACTTCACGAGCTCAGGCTAGTAGCACTCACGTCACGAGCTCAGGCTAGTAGCACTCACGTCACGAGCTCAGGGCATGCCCGAAACAGCATGTATTTGTGTGCTGCTATCTACTGCTTCCTGCTTCAGCTACTGTCATGGAGTTAAATTAAAGTGATTTACAAAGAAGAGGACCAAGAGCAAGAGAGGGAATGCGATGATGTAGTGTTCACAACTAAATTATCATTATAGAATCTGAAAAGACACATCTGAAAAGCATGATGGTGTACTTACTACGTGCACATGATAAAAGAAAGGAATGATGTGGGTAGATTGCAACAATGACACACGTAGTTAAGTATTTATAAACAAGAAATCTGATCTCTTAAACATTTAGTTCATTTTTGTTCTATTATCTATACAATAGGCCATAATTGATTTTGTCCCAATAGGCCTGGCATATTTTCATGTTCAAGGAGCTTTCTGTTTTGATTGAGTTATTTTGCCTTAACAATTTTAGGCCTACATATACAAAACTGTTAAAACAAAACTGGATCTCTGCCCAGCCTGGCAAGAGTGGCCAAAGGTGTGTTTAGTATCCCCAGTGACTCTGCAAGTGTGTGGAAGGTATTATCCGCTGCTGGCCTGCTCTCCAGGCACCATCGATTGAGCCTGAAGCCACAGACTGACAAAATTAATTCAAAGGCACTAATAAGCCATTTTTTGTTTAATTTGTATTTAATTCCAAATAAGTCCACCTAGATGCAAAATGTATAGGCTATAATGATTTACTACAACAAAATGTTGTTTAAATGCTGAGCTATTTAAGTCCCTACCAGCCTATTGTGTCGCACTCACAAATGCTTTAATGTACTTCTTTGTAGTCTATAGCCTTGAAATAATATAGCCTAAATAATACATTTTTGTTCCTTCTTAGGATCCCTGTCTGGCGCCTGACCTATTTAGAGTGTTTACTGTATATGCTGTTTAATATGACATGTAGCCTATTTAAATGATGTTCGCATCTTACATGAACCTTTTCATGTTTATTCAAATACTTTTCATTTAAATCCAGGTGGTTTGGTTTCAATACTTCCAAACCAAATGGTGGATCCAGGTAGTCACAAAAATACATGGGTGTTGGTTAATTTGTGATTTTAATGAATGGAATGAATTTGGAGCTGCAGTTTTTTCCCCCCTGTGAGCTCGGAGCGATTTTTAACGGAGCATTTGGAAAGGACGTGGAGTGCCGGAGTGGTGCGCAAGCATGTGCGATAAGCGGGATTTTCAACCGCTCAACTCTCACATGTTCCGATTGGTGGACAATGGGCCATCAAGTCATAGGATGTTCCATTAGCATGTTACACTGGTTACAGCACAACGCCACATATTTCATCCATATTATGTTATCAACTTTTACTTGGCATATGCACAGGACACTGGGATGTATACAATAATATGACATTGCAATGTACCGTGTTCTATTGATGTAACAATTTGTTATATGTTTTCCCACAGTGCCAACAACCCCTACATACTCAGACATTGGAGTGTCCAGGATTTACTTGACTATGAGTCCAGGTTGCTCTGTGTAGTACTGTGCATTTCCCAGGCTCTGTTCGGTAGTGTGAAGAGAGCCCTAGTGGCATGTATTGTGGGCTATGTATAGGTGTCTGAGCTGTGTGTTAGCTATTTGAACAGACAATTTGGTGCTTTCAACGCATCAATTGCTCTCATAAAGACAAGTAGTGATTCAGTCAATCTCTCCTCAAATTTGAGCCAGGAGAGATTGACAGGGATGCTGGCCCTTGTTGACTTCAATGCTTCCCACAGTTGCATCAAGTTGATTCACCTGGCCAGTCTGTTATGGAAAGGACAGACGTTCTTAATGTTTTGTATATGTTATTTTACCTTCATTTAACCAGGTAGCCTAGTTGAGAACAAGTTTACAACTGCGACCTGGCCAAGATAAAGCAAAGCAGTGCGACACAAACAACAACACAGAGTTACATGGAATAAACAAGCATACAGTCAATAACACAAAAGAAAAAAAAGTCTATATACAGTGTGTGCAAATGGCATGAGGACGTATGGCAATACATAGGTCATAGTAGCAAGGTAATTACAATTTAGGAGATTAACACTGGAGTGATAGATTAGCAGATGATGATGAGCAGATGATGGTGTGTAAGTAGTGATATTGGTGTGCAAAAGAGCAGCAAATTAAATAAAAACAATATGGGGATAAGGTAGGTAGATTGGGTGGGCTATTTACAGATGGGCTATGTACAGCTGTAGTGATCGGTTAGCTGCTCAGATAGCTGATGTTTAAAGTTAGTGAGGAAAATGTAGGTCTCCAGCTTCAGCGATTTTTGCAATTCGTTCCAGTCACTCGCAGCAGAGAACTGGAAGGAAAGGCGGCCAAAGGAGGTGTTGGCTTTGGGGATGACCGGTGAGATATACCTGCTGGAGCGCGTGCTACGGGTGGGTGTTGTTATCGTGACCAGTGAGCTGAGATAAGGCGGAGCTTTACCTAGCATAGACTTGTAGATGACCTGGAGCCAGTGGGTCTGGCGACGAGTATGAAGCGAGGGCCAGCCGACTAGAGCATACAGGTCGCAGTGGTGGGTGGTATAAGGCGCTTTGGTAACAAAACGGATGGCACTGTGATAGACTGCATGCAGTTTGCTGAGCAGAGTATTGGAAGCTATTTTGTAGTTGACATCGCAGAAGTCGAGGATCGGTAAGATAGTCAGTTTTACGAGGGTAAGTTTGGCAGCGTGAGTGAAGGAGGCTTTGTTGCGAAATAGAAAGCCTATTCTAGATTTGATTTTGGATTAGAGATGTTAATTATGAGTCTGGAAGGAGAGTTTACAGTCTAGCCAGACACCTAGGTATTTGTAGTTGTCCACGTATTCTAGGTCAGAACCGTCTAGTAGTGATGCTAGTAGGGCAGCGAAAGGTTGAAAAGCATGCATTTGGTTTTGCTAGCGTTTAAGAGAAGTTTGAGGACACAGAGTGTTGTATGGCATTGAAGCTCGTTTGGAGGTTAGTTAACACAGTGTCCAAAGAAGGGCCAGATGAATACAGAATGGTGTCGTCTGCGTAGGAGGTGGATCAGGGAATCACCCGCAGCAAGAGCGACATTGTTGATATATACAGAAAAAAGTCGGCCCGAGAATTGAACCCTGGTGGTACCCCCATAGAGACTGCCAGAGGTCCGGACAACAGGCCCCCGATTATACACACTGAACTCTATCTGCGAAGTAGTTGGTGATTGAGTCTGCCAATAAGAATACGGTGATTGAATATACTCTGTGTATAACTTGGTCCAGGTGTGATAAAACCAGTAAGGATGTGCATCTCTCCTTAAAGGCACATTTTGATAGGCATCTAGATACACAGGCTCCAATACAGAAATTATACTTTAAGTTTGAACCAATTCGATTTAATTCGATACACTAACAATTGTAGCATGAACACATTACATTTTCCATTCTAAATTAATATTTGATACTGATGGGGCTCAGCTGGATCTGTCTTAGCTGACTCCTCTGAGCGGCCGCGCGTGCGTGCGTGTGTGTGTGCTGAGCCATAGGGCAGACTGAGCATCTATCCCTATCAGATTAGAGGGTGCAATTTATGTTGTCCCCCGACTTTTTATCTGACATTTCAACTGGGGACCGAGGTGTATCGGTGAATCGTTAAATCCCTAGAAAATAGTTTGATTGATTGCGATGTCAATGTCAAGAAAGCAGAGCAGTGTTTTATCAAGGACAGCAGTGTTGGGGAAGTTACTCTGAAAATATAGTCTACCAAGCTACCAATTACTTAACACAGGAAGAAGTTAAGCTACACTAAAGTTACAGTGAAAAATATATAGTTTACTTAACTAAAGTTACTTTGAAAAACTACTTTGTGAAATATTATCATATGTAAATCTGAAATGTCAGATGACAAATTGCAAGAACAAATCACTTTGGGGTCATATATTAACAGAATGTGTAATTTAGCCTATTACATAAAAATAAAAATAAAATATCCAATGAGAATTAGATAAGTCTGATGCCAAAAAAGAAAGGAAACTATTTCCTGATTTACCCATATTTTGTTTTATTTTAGCCAAAAGAGTAGTGTGCAGTAGGGATTAATATCTCCCGAAAATCTACCAAGCTTCAATAGCGGGTATAATTCACATTTATCCTAAGAGTCCCGGGAAATACCGCAAAAATCACGATAGCCCATTTAAAGCGTTTAAAACCAAGTTATGGTCACTACGCCAGGGTTCTCTTAAAATAAGATTGTCACTGCATCTCATTGCCGGCCGAGCATATTTGGGATGCTATGGATCGACCTGCACGACAGCGTGTTCCAGTTCCAGAGCAACTCTACGCGAAGGAGATGTGTGGCGCTACATGAGGCACACCAGATACGGACTGGTTTTCTGATCTACGCCCCTATCTTTTAGAAAAGATATGTGACCAACAGATGCATATCTGTATTCCCAGTCATGTGAAATCCATAGATTAGAGCCTAATTAATTTATTTCAATTGACTGATTTCCTTATTTGAACTGTGAAATTGTTGCATGTTTATATTTTTGTTAAGTATAGTCATGAGTAACTTTGCTCGCTAATGACATTGTTGTGAAATGCTAAGCAGGCCGTCATAAATTCTGAGCGTTATCATGCGCCGCAATTAATTCAGCACATTTCAGCAGTAGGCCTAGGCTATGGCAGTCAAACAAAGTTTAAATTACTCAAGTTGTCAAACTTACTAGATAACCTCCAAAAATGACAGAATGTCTCCTAAAGACAGCAGATCAGCTCACAAATAACAGTTTAAATATCAAGTTATCTTAACGGGGAACAACTCTGGTTTAAATTTTTTTATAGTGGTATTTTGACATGAATAGGCGAGACGTCATGCAACCTATGCATTAGAGAATAAAGTTAGGTATTTTCATGCGAGACAGGAGTCAGAATTTTGGGTTTCAGTAGGATTGGGACGATAGGCAAATAACCTCTATATAAAGGCAATATAAGGCTACTATGTGAGTCAACAGATAACTAATACACTTGATTTAGGCTACATTATTGCAGGTCAAATGTTTTTGATCAGTGACAGATGACAAATAAATGAGCTACCACTTCCACTTGACCAGCCAGAGATCAATTAACCACATATACAGACAGACATTCAGTGAAACAAAATCACATTGATTGCCAGACAAGGCTTTAAATCGGAAGCAGGACAGGCTATGCTAGTGAAGAGCAAAATCAACTTGCATAACATGGTAGCAAAATGTTCTGATCAGCTAATATATGAGCAAACTAGAATAAAGATGATCATTAGCACTCACCTCAACTTGGCTAACATTTGCCCAGCCTTCAAATTGAGATGAAGTCAAAACAAAAATCGGACATAGATTGATCTATCTTTACGAGTCTTCCACACCTGTCTAAAAGCATGGCGCTGTCCCAATCAAAACAACGCTGAAATGATAATCTAGGTGACCACACACGACTGTTGATCTAAATTAGTATACCGGTTATATATGACTTTGGGAGTTTCAGTTTTTGCAAGAATTTGATTGCCTTCAATTGCGTTAGCCTACTTTATTCCAATATTTTCATCATTCAGTTGATCATAACTAAGGTGAGGTTTTGGCTGTTTCCTCACTACACTGCTGCCCGCCCCGTTGTTCTCAACACCAGTTAAAATCAATATAGCTTACTATTTTCTAGAAATCTGGCTTTTTCGGGTTGGGGCTCATTTCTTTTCTATGTCGTCGGACCAGGCTTGGGATCGGGTTCCAGCTTGGGTCGGACCGGGATCGAATTTTCAGTTCTAATGAGAACTCTAAACTGCATTCAGGTCTTGTGTGTAGTCCGGCAGTGTCAATTACATGTGTGCTTTGAATTTATAGCGACCTTGTGTGATGTAAATATGCTAGGTTAAAGGCTTCCATGCAACAACCTGTATTGGTAATGTGCTATAAAAAATGTTGACAATATGCTCCTGCGTATGTTGTGTATTTTGTGGAATTGCATTAGTGCAAAATTTGGGGAAAATTGTATAATGTTTTTGTTTTTTTAATGTGTAGAGTGGTCCTGGTAACCCGGTGTTAATCCCTAGTGTGTAGTTTCAGTAGTAGGCAAAAAAGTAATAAACTACTTAAAACACTACCTAGATTTGAATGTAGTTAAACTACAACCAAGATACTACAAAATCTAGTTAAATTACTAGTGGAACTACATGTGGATCACTACTCGCTAACACTAAAGGACAGACCACACCTCATCTCACCTTGTTTCATCAATATGTTCTGACCATGTCAGTTTACAATCTAGGGTTATACCAAGCAGTTTAGTCTCCTCAACTTGCTCAATTGCCACATTATTCATTACATATAGATGAGGTTTCGGGTTTAGCGAGGGATTTGTCCAAAATACAAAGCATTTAGTTATTTTTTTGGAGGACTTGCTTATTGCCAGCCACCCATTCTAAAACTGACTGCAGCTCTTTGTTAAGGGTTGCAGTGATTTCACTTGCTGTGGTAGCTGACGTGTACAGTGTTGAGTCGTCAGCTTACATTGACACACAGGCTTTACTCAAGGCTAGTGGTAAGTCATTAGTATAAATATAAAACAGCAGGAACAAACAGCTGCCTTGAGGTACACCACACTCTACCTGGTTGGCGTTAGAGATACTTCCATTAAAGAAAACCCCCTGTTCTGTTAGGTAGCTTTCAATCCATGATATGGCAGGATGTAAAGCCATAACACATTTTTTGTGGTTAAGCAGCAGATTGAGATCGATAATGTCAAAAGCTGCCCTAAAGTCTAACAAAACAGCTCCCACAATCATCATCTTATTTCTTTCAGCCAATCGTTAGTCATTTGTGTCAGTGCCGTACATGTTGAGTTGTGTCTCTTGCTCACTCGGACGTATGCATCTCAAAGATAAATTAACCTTAACTAATCTAATTAGTTAACACGTTGCTCAAATTAAACGTGCGCGCGAGTCTGTACACACAAACCCTTCCCTGCTCAAATCGCTGAGCGCTTTGCTAAGAGGAAGAGATAGAGAAGAGGAGGTGAGGCAGTATGGGCCTGTTGGGGAGGGGGGGAAGAGACACCATTTGCAGTAATTGCTTTTGATAGTGGCAGTTTTGAAGGTCATGCATCCCTCTTCTACATCATAAATGTCAGTTAAGACAGGGAATCGCTTTTGGGTGAATCATTGAAGTTCAAGTGAAGTGGGAACGGGGCAACATCCGGGTCATGGTTTGATGCAGCAGAGATGGTAAAAGTGGTGGCCCATCACGTCCCAGTAAAAACAAGAGGAGCAATGCTGGCTAGCGTACTGCAAAAAAGTGTACGTATTTTCAACTTTGGGCGGCTGGAGTGCTACGCTAAAAACACAGGATCAGCCCACACAGACATAACAAGAGTTCTACGCTAAAAACACAGGATCAGCCCACACAGACATAACAAGAGTTCTACGCTAAAAACACAAGATCAGCCCACACAGACATAACAACAAGAGTGCTACGCTAAAAACACACGATCAGCCCACACAGACATAACAACAAGAGTGCTACGCTAAAAACACACGATCAGCCCACACAGACATAACAACAAGAGTGCTACACTAAAAACACACGATCAGCCCACACAGACATAACAACAAGTGCTTTGGCTAAACAGGTGCTTTGAAACAAGCAACCCAAAAGCACCGAAATCGTCAGTGGCACGCACCAACAATTTGCCAGATGCGGCCATTACACATGATTATGGTGTGCATACACGCTAGGGCTCCTGTTGCCACCTTGATGTGTGTTATGTTGGTAAAAACATGTGTTTGTGAGTGTATGAGTAAACACACACCCCAATGAGTCCAGCCATGAACAGGTTACTGTTAAAAAGAACAGGTGCAACTATGTGATGTGTTGCAGATTCTCCCCTCATTAATTCCCTCCCCTTTTCTCTCAGCAGATTCAAACATGTGTAGCAGTCTCAAGAGGTTTAACCACCTGGCTATCATCATTACACTAATCTTACATACAGTACAGTGCCAGTCAAAGGTTTGGACACACCTACTCAAGGGTTTTTCTTTATTTTTACTATTTTCTTCATTGTAGAATGATAGTGTGGACATCACAACTATGAAATAACTCATATGGAATCATGTAGTAAACAAACAAGTGTTAAACAAATCTAAATATATTTTATATTCTTCAAAGTAGCCACCCTTTGCCTTGATGACAGCTTTGCACACTCTGGGCATTCTCTCAACCAGCTTCATGAGTTAGTCACCTGGAATGCTTTTCCAATAGTCTTACAGGAGTTCCCACATACGCTGAGCACTTGTTGGCTGCTTTTCCTTCACTCTGCGGTCCAACTCATCCCAAACCATTTCAATTGGGTTGAGGTCGGGTGATTGTGGAGGCCAGGTCATCTAGCCCTTACGCAGGCTGGAGGTGTGTTTTGGGTCATTGTCATGTTGAAAAAGAAACAAATGACAGTCCCACTAAGCGCAAACCAGAAGGGATGGGGTATCGCAGCAGAATGCTGTGGTAGCCATGCTGGTTAAGTGTGCCTTGAATTCTAAATAAATCCCTGACAGTGTCACCAGCAAAGCACCCCCGCATCTCCTCCTCCATGCTTCATGGTGGGAACCACACATGCAGAAACCACATATCCATTCACCCACTCTGCATCTCACAAAGACACTGTGTTTGGGACCAACAATCTCAAATTTGGACTCATCCAGACCGTTGTTCGTGTTTCTTGGCCCAATCAAGTCTTCTTATTATCTGTGTCCTTTAGTAGTGGTCTCTTTGCAGCAATTCGACCATGAAGGCCTGATTCACGCAGTTTCCTCTGAACAATTGATGTTGTCTGTTACTTGAACTCTGTGAAGCATTTATTCGGGCTGCAAATTGAAGTACAGTTAATTGCAGATTCCTGAGGCTGGTAATTCTAAAGAACTTATCCTCTGCAGCAGAGGTAACTCTGGGTCTTCCTTTCCTGTGGCGGTCCTCATGAGAGCCTGTTTCATCATAGCGCTTGATGGTTTTTGTGACTGCACTTAAAGAAAATGTCAAAGTTCTTGAAATTTCCAGATTGATGAACCTTCATGTCTTAAAGTAATGGACTGCCATTTCTCTTTGCTTATTTGAGCTGTTCTTGCCATAATATCGACTTTTTAAATTTTTTATACCAAATAGGGATTTCTTCTGTATATCAACCCAACCTTGTCACAACACAACTGATTGGCTCAAACACATTAAAAAGGAAATCAATTCCACAAAATACCTTTTAACAAGGCACAACCGGTTAATTCAAAGGCATTGCAGGCGACTACCTCATGAAGCTGGTTGAGAGAATGTCAAGAGTGTCATCAAGGCAAAGAGTGGATACTTTGAAGAATCTCAAATTTGTTTAACAATTGTTTGGTTACTACATTATTCCATGTGTTTTATTTCATAGTTTTGATGTCTTTACTATTATTCTACATTGTAGAAAATAGTAAGAATAAAGAAAAACCCTTGAATGAGTAGGTGTGTCCAAACTTTTGACTGGTACTGTACATGGGGATTATAAAATCCAACAGACCTCCCACTACGAATAGCCAGTATAAATAAGACACAAACTATACTGACCCCAGTCTGAGTCTTCTAGAACTCCTGTTACCTTAGGCTATAATAGTCTTTGATTGGGTTGAATTGACTGTGTCGTGTGATCTGGCATAAATTATAATTCTAGATACTCTTTCGATTGACAGATACTGAGATATTGAATTGGTCGATACTTTGTGGATTGACTGATACATGCGCTGCGGTGAATTAAGAAAAAAACACATTTTTGAATGCTTTGCTCTTACTGTTTAAAGTCCATTCTGTTCACCCTGAAAACCATGTTGGAACAGTGACGTAAGCTAGCATTGTGAAGGCGTCACAGAACACCCACACACTGCATCCTATACATAATTTTGCAACTGTATCCACTGTCGTGCGATAGTCAGAGACAGGAACTTCAGAAGGCTGTGTCAGCAAAGGGGGGCCTCAACATGTTTCCTGTCTTCCACGAGCATTTTCATAGTAATCTGTGTCAAATCAATTTCAGACTGCAAATATAATCCATATTTTGATATCACTATTGGACAGTCCCTCTGAACATGAGTAATAAGTCAAAGTCAAAGACACATACTCTATGCTTTAATTCAGAGGTGACTGCAAGCTAAGGAGAAATTCTCACCTTTCTGGTGTGGGTTCACTTACTTCAATGTTTCTTTTTCATTGTTTTGCTATTAGGAATAAGCTCGTTACTGTTCAAAAGAGCTCATTTGAGGCTTAGCATTTTACGGCTCCCTGATGAGATGTTGCAATGTAGAGTTTATGTTACCAATTGAAGATGTGCGCCTTTCCATGACAACTTGGTAAATGTGTTCAAACCCGTTTTAAAAATCAGTCACAATGTACTCAATCCCCGACACCCTCCCCACTGCCCATTTTTTCTTAGACTTCTGTTTGCGAGGGCTGTTATCCTGACATTTATTTCCAGCTTGAAATGCAGTCCAACCTATAATTTAACCCTCTTAAACAGCGAGATAATTGTTTATCTGCGTGGCAGCATTGAATGGCCTTTTCAAGGTTTTTGTCGTTTGCTGCATTAGTGATGGCAGAATTGCACTTCTTTTGGGGCTACTTGCTCTCAAACTAAATGCCATGACACTGTAGTCTACAGAGATGTCTTCGCTTAGACCAAAGCACCATGACAGCTATAGCTATCTTCCAGGTTTCACATGACACTAAAGTGAATGTCATGTGTCTGAACAGAACTATGGTTACGTGATGGACATCGCCTTGCATATTGCAGCTGAATTTACGTGACACCTCAAAAAGCAGCTATTGAAATTATGATAGACAATAGATGGATGACAGACGCCATGAAAGAGAAGTTAGTGAAGCAATACTTGTGTTATAAGGATTTATAAAAGGACAAAATGCACTCTGACTGTTCCTGATAGATAAGAGAGAAAATAGACTGTTGCGCGACTGCTCTTGATCATTCAGTTTCCCTCAAGGATTTAACACTTACAGAAACTGCCTAACTACTCATACTTGAAAAGTAAGAGTATACCTCATCAATTTATTTCAGTGAGGAATCAACTGGAAAGGAGCCATGTGGGAGGAGCTGCAAAACATAGACAGAGGTTCACTATCTCCAGAGGTTTGTATTACAATTGTCTCTGAACATTCATGCGACCAATACATAAACCCAAATCTCTGCCCCTGTACGCAGTCCTTAAATTCACCCTACTTGGTTGTTTGAACGTTTTTTTGTTCTCCAGAGGGGGAACAAAATCAGAACCAGGTTTTTCCTCAATGTTACTGATACATCTGTCCAAGCCAGCTTTTAGATGGACAGTTGATGCCTTTGCTTGGCACTTCTGTCTTCGTTCAGCTGAGCAGTATGTAAATAGAAAAGTCTGTTTCAGAGGACCATGGAGAGACAGAAAAACAGAGATTGGAGAACAACACACTGAGCATTACAGGAGTAACCTGCAATTATTTCATAGCTCTAAAAGGCCCAGTGGAAAAATGTGATTTTTCTGTGTTTTATATGTTTTTCCACGCTACGAGGTTGGAATAATACTGTGGAATTGTGAAAATTATGATAATGCCCTTTTAGTGTAAGAGCTGAAAAGACCACCTGATATAGATTAAAAAGAAAGAAAGGTAGTTCCAAAACTCTGCCAACAACAGCACATTTTTTGTTTTCCCCTCCCCACTGAGACCCCTCCTAGGCAGAAATTGCTCTTTGCTAAGAAACTATTTTTGTTTCTTTAAGACCAATTTTATTAAAACAATCACAAAAGGTACTTAATTGTTACCCAGTAATAATTTGATAATGAGATAAAAACTGCTGCATTGGACCTTTAAGATTCCTGAGCTCTTACTCAGTATTTACCGTCGAAGGGCACGTTGAGGCTGCAAATTAGAACCACTCGTTCTGGCATCAAATGCGCCGCAGTCACGCACAGGGCTTACTCTCCGAAAGGGTACAGCACCAGGGCAAATAAAAGCGTGGGAATACAGGCAATGGGACAAGTCAGTATAAGTAGTGTAAGCACCTTTGCAATGATAACACACCAGTGCCTTCTCCTTTAGTCGGAACCAGTACTCAGAATTCCCCCTCAGATCCAATATAAAGACACACACACACACACACACACACACACACACACACACACACACACACACACACACACACACACACACACACACACACACACACACACACACACACACACACACACACACACACACACACACACAAGCTAAAGTCAAAGAATGCCGTCTGGTGTCAGTCCTGGCTGTAGTTCCAAACACAAAGCAATGTTTCCGAAAATCTGATGCAAGACTATGTGGTAAAGTCAAAAGAATGAGACCACAGACACCCTTAGAGCCTCAGTGTATAAAGGCAGAAGGGGGAGAGAGAGGGGGAGAAAAAGAAAGAGTGGAGAGTGGGAGAGAGAAAGACAAAGCGAGAGAAATAGCAGCTGTAATGGCCAGCTTTGCGGGTTAGCTAATTATACCCTTAATAGAGCCCTAATGAAGGGTGTTGAATTCACGGTGGATGATGTCACGGCCACAATCTCCTTCTCGACACCCTTGTCAGATCCAGTAGTCCGTTGGGGTAGATAATGCCTGTCTGTGTGTGTGTGTGTGTGTGTGTGTGTGTGTGTGTGTGTGTGTGTGTGTGTGTGTGTGTGTGTGTGTGTGCCAATGACCATTGAGAGTGAGGAATCATTGTTGTTTTCGAGGAGGACCGAGGATTGCGCCATACACACACTCATCATGTGACTCATCTTGAGCCCACGACTTCTCCAAAAACCCAACTGCTGCACTAAGAGGAACCGCAGCACACAAACCGCAACAACGAAGGAAAGGGCAGGGAGAACGAAGATGGGGCAACGTATCAATGTGGCAACAGGCGAAGAACTAAGTACTGTAACTGCGGTGAAGGACTGTATAAACTGAGAACTATCCCTCTCATTGACGACTGATGGAAGATCCTGAACAAACACCACCCGAAAACGCAAAACATTTATTGTTTCCAAACTAAGGACACCAGTCAGTGTGAATGTGGGCAAACAGACAATGACACTATAGCGTTTGTCCGTGTCCCCATGCTGTTGCGCCGAGAGGATGATTCATCAGAGTAGGCCGCCACATAAGTGGCTTTGTGTCACTCTCCCTCTCCTTTAATCTGGGCTTTGCACAAAAAAAGAGGTGTCGAGGTGGAAGGGGTTTTCAGGGGAGTCGTCAGGTGCAGACATTGATAAGACTCACCGATGTAGGATTTTACGGTTGGGCTTGTCCTGGGTCTTGGTGTGCAGTGAGAGAGAGGGGTATTTACAGACTTAACTTTGAGTTCAGGTTTTGGACGCTTCCATGTTTCTTTCTCCTTCCCACACAACTTGGCTGAGAACATACAGCATTTCTCATCCTCAGTTACTTTCCTATATTGAAAATAAATTAAAATGTAGATATTACAATCACCAGGCTATGGGATCGTAAAAAGTGTCAATTACTATTCTATGGACTTCAACATGTGCGATCAACAAGGATTCCGTTGGTGGCAAACATGTTACTAAAAACCCCAAGAGTCGATGTCTGCGCCCCGGCGGAAATCTAATTAGCATTACAAAATAAATCCCCATAAAAATCTCAGTTTAAGCTAGAGACATCTGTTGTTTTTTTTACATGGGATGCGTCTAAATTCACCGATGTCGCATTTCTGCATGTGTGGTGAAAGGTGACAGAGCTAGAGTGGTGTTTGTCAGACCATGAGACATCCCGAGAATCGGGCTAATCACAAAATCGTCCGTTTTGCTCTAGGCTCCCACAAGCATCTTGGGACTCGTCTGAAGTTAGTACAGCCGATCTGCCAACTTCTGTCTGTAGCGTCCAAGCAGTTTGGGCTATAGGACACCAGTCAGTGTGAATGTGGGCAAACAGACAAAGACACTATAACGTTTGTCCGTGTCCCCATGCTGTTGCACTGAGATGATTCATCATCTGCACACTAATAAACCCAGCAACAAAAGAAACACCCCTTTTTCAGGACCCTGTCTTTCAAAGATAATTCGTAAAAATCCAAAAAACTTCACAGATCTTCATTGTAAAGGGTTTAAACACTGTTTCCCACGCTTGTTCAATGAACCATAAACAATTCATGAACATGCACCTGTTGAACGGTCGTTAAGGCATTAACAGCTTACAGACAGTAGGCAATTAAGGTCACAGTTATGAAAACTTAGGACACTAAAGAGGCCTTTCTAGTGACTGAAAAACACAAAAAGAAAGATACCCCGGGTCCCTGCTCATCTACGAGAACATGCCTTAGACATGCTGCAAGGAGGCATGAGGACTGCAGATGTGGCCAGGGCAATAAATTGCAATGTCCGTACTGTGAGACGCCTAAGACAGCGCTACAGGGAGACAGGATGGACAGCTGATCGTCCCAACAGTGGCAGACCAAGTGTAACAACACCTACACAGGATCGGTACATCCAAACATCACACCTGAGGGACAGGTACAAGATGGCAACAACTGCCCGAGTTACACCAGGAATGCACAATCCCTCCATCAGTGCTCAGACTGTCTGCAATAGGCTGAGAGAGGCTGGCTTGTAAGCCTGTTGTAAGGCAGGTCCTAACCAGACATCACCGGCAACAACGTCGCCTATGGGCACAAACCCACCGTTGCTGGACCAGACAGGAATGACAGGAAAAAGAACTCCTCACCGACGTGTTGTGGTTTTGTCTCACCACGGGTGATGGTCGGATTCGCGTTTATCGTCGAAGGAATGAGCGTTTCACCGAGGCCTGCACTCTGGAGCAGGATCGATTTGGAGGTGGAGGGTCCGTCATAGTCTAGGGCGGTGTGTCACAGCATCATCAGACTGAGCTTGTTGTCATTGCAGGCAATCTCAACGCTTTATGTTACAGGGAAGACATCCTCCTCCCTCATGTGGTACCCTTCCTGCAGGCTCATACTGACATGACCCTCCAGCATGACAATGCCACCAGCCATACTGCTCGTTCTGTGTGTGATTTCCTGCAAATCAGGAATATCAGTGTTCTGCCATGGCCAGTGAAGAGCCCGTCTGGAACCTGTTGGATCGGATTTCCCCCAGAAATATCCGGGAACTTGCAGATGCCTTGGTGGAAGAGTGGGGTAACATCTCACAGCAAAAACTGGCAAATCTGGCGCAGTCCATGAGGAGGAGATGCACTGCAGTACTTAATGCAGCTAGTGGCCACACCAGATACTGAATGTTACTTTTGATTTTGACCCCCCCCCGTTTGTTCAGGGACACATTATTCCATTTCTGTTAGTCACATGTCTGTGGAACTTGTTCAGTTTATGTCTCAGTTGTTGAATCTTGTTACGTTCATACAAATATTTACACACGTTAAGTTTGCTGAAAATAAAAGGTTAACAGTGAGAGGACGTTTCTTATTTTGCTGAGTTTATAACCCCTCTGTGGAAAGGTGAGAATCTCACAAACACGTTGGTTTGCTCTAGCACGCCCACATGCCTCACAACGCTCGTCTGAAGGTTCTCCAGTACAAGTTGAAAAAAATGAATGGAAACTGTTTAGTCCCAAAAATAAGGGGTTAACAACATGTAACAAATAACCATGTTCCCTGATCTTTCTTATGTCTCTCAGATATAGGAAAGACACTTCAGAACAAACTTACTTTAATTTTTTTTTTTTGGGGGGGGGGGATAATCTGTTGTTCCATGTAGTGAATCTGTTATTCAATGATGTTCTATGGGCTAATCGAAAATCAAATCAAATGTTATTGGTCACATACACATATTTAGCAGATGTTATTGCAGGTGTAGAGAAATGTTTGTGTTCCTAGCTCCAACAGTGCAGTAGTATCTAACAATTCACACTTAATAACAAACAATAAGGCCAAATAAAAATGTTCATTAAAATAACAATTTTAGATTTACTTTTTAAACTTCATAAGGGTCTAAAAATTCAAAATCAAATACCAAATGATCCTTGCGATGACCTTAAATAACTCCATATAGCTTAGTAGAACCCCGCACCCCAGCTTAGACTGTAATGGGTTAAGTAACAATTTCAGCGGGTAGATTTTTGCCATTGGTAGGTAAGAGGTCCATTTCACCAGTCACGTTGGCAGGTGATCAGGGCTCCACAGTGCGAGCATTTCACTTGCATTTGTGAATAGAAAAAGTCAAGTATGATCACATTTATAGCTAAATAAATGCTGCAGTAGCTGTTTTCAAAGTATTTTCTGCCATATTGTTTCATAGCTGCTAAATTAGTAGCACAAAGTCAAAGAACTATGAATCCTACTGTAGCCTATCCCACCTCGCGCTGCAACATTGCCTGGCTGGGGGCTGTGTGCACGTGAAGAGCTAAGTAACATATTATAAAAGGTTCTTTAATTTACTTAAAACAAAAGTCTACTGAAGTGAGACATTGTCATTATGTTTCTTGGCTATTTACATTGTTTTGTTAACAAGCTAAGTTGAGTTTGAACTGTTCGGGAAGAGAAGACAACGCAACTACTACTCAGACTCAATTTCACAGGCACAAACATGTCTCGTGTCACACGGTGACCTCCCTGTGATATTTTCATTAAATAATATACCACATTACTTCTTCCTAGTAATACATTTATTGTTTCAGAAACATTACAAAGCATGTACAGTTGAAGTCAGAAGTTTACATACACTTAGGTTGGAGTCATTCAAACGGACCATTATTTCACTAATAATTCACTGTATCACAATTCCAGTGGGTCAGAAGTTTACATACAATAAAGTTGACTGTGCCTTTAAACAGCTTGGAGAATTCCAGAAATTGATGTCACGGCTTTAGAAGGTTCTGATATGCTATTAGACATCATTTCAGTTAATTGGAGGTGTACCTGTGGATGTATTTCAAGGCCTTACCTTCAAACTCAGTGCCTCTTTGCGTGACATATTGGGAAAATCAAAAGAAATCAGCCAAGACCTCAGAGAAAAACATTGTAGACCTCCACAAGTCTGGTTCATCCTTGGGAGCAATTTCTAAACGCCTGAAGGTACCACGTTCATCTGTACAAACAATAGAACGAAAGTATAAACACCATGGGACCACACAGCCGTCATACCGCTCAGGAAGGAGACACGTTCTGTCTCCTAGAGATGAATGTACTTTGGTGTGAAAAGTGCAAATCAATCCCAGAACAACAGCAAAGGACCTTGTGAAGATGCTGGAGGAAACCGGTACAAAAGTATCTATATCCACAGTAAAATGAGTCCTATATCGACATAACCTGAAAGGCCGCTCAGCAAGGAAGAGCCCACTGCTCCAAAACCGCCATAAAAAGCCAGACTATGGTTTGCAACTGCACCTGGGGACAAAGATTGTACTTTTAGGAGAAATGTCCTCTGGTCTGATGAAATAAAAATATGACTGTTTGGCCATAATGGCCATTGTTATGTTTGGAGGAAAAGGGGGAGGCTTGCAAGCCAAAGAACAACATCGCAACCGTGAAGCACGGGGTGGCAGCATCATGTTGTGGGGGTGCTTTGATGCAGGAGGGACTGGTGCACTTCACAAAATAGATGGCATCATGAGGTAAGAAAATTATGTGGGTTCATTGAAGCAAAATCTCAAGACATCAGTCAGGAAGTTAAAGCTTCGTCCCACATGGGTCTTCCAAATGGACAATGAACCCAAGAATACTTCCAAAGTTGTGGCAAAACGACTTAAGGACAACAAAGTCAAGGTATTGGAATGGCCATCACAAAGCCCTAACCTCAATCCTATAGAAAAATTTTGGGCAGAATTTAAAAAAGCATGTGCGAGCAAGGAGGCCTACAAACCTGACACAGTTACACTAGCTCGGTCAGGAGGAATGGGCCAAAATTCACCCAACTTATTGTGGGAAGCTTGTGGAAGGCTACCCGAATTGTTTAACCCAAGTTAAACAATTTAAAGGCAATGCTACCAAATACTAATTGAGTGTATGTAAACTTCTGACCCACTGGGAATGTGATGAAAGAAATAGAAGCTGAACATTTCACATTCTTAAAATTAAGTGGTAATCCGAACTGACCTAAGACAGGTCATTTTTACTGGCATTAATTGTCAGGAATTGTGAAAAACAGAGTTTAAATGTATTTGGCCAAGGTGTATGTAAACTTCCAACTTCAACTGTACATCTTTTTTTTTGTGTGTGTGTGTAATTCTAGAAAAAATTACATTTGGGCTGGTAAGAAATCTGAGTGTCTGGTAACAGTGACTGGTGGACCAAAAAGTAAATCTTAGCTGCAATTATCAAACTGCAAATTACTTTACTAATCCTACCACATAGGAAGCCTACATGGCCACATGATTATTTGAAGTGGCAGTTTCACCCTGAAACAGAAACTAACATGTGCCACACACTACCTTCTCAGACTGTTAGCTAACATTAGCGAATGTTCACGGCTAACACAAGATGAAATATATCAGCTAACGTTCCAGAAACGATTTTCCTTGTTGAACGCACCTCTGGCCTAAATAACAGGTGAATTCCATTAGCAACAAGAAAATGCAGCGAGAGAGAGGCGAGAGTAAAAGAGGCGAGAGTTGCAATTGAAAGTCTGTTGGATATTGAAAGAGAAAGTATGTAAATAAATATGCTATCAATATATCTTCTACCCATTTCAAGCCCTCAAATCAAAATCAAATCAACGTTTGTTCGGCAGTGTACACAGTTTTGCAGATGTTATCACAGGTTCAGCGAAATGCTTATGTTTCTAGCTCCAACAGTGCAGCAATATCAAGCAATACAAGAAAAAAATAAAAAAAGTACAAGAAATCAAGACATATCAGAAGAAGTATTTGCTAGATTATAACCTGGCTATACTCATTCTCCGAAAGTCAGGGAGGTTAGAGCGTTGGGGAGGTAACCGAAAGGTTGCTGGATCGAATCCCAGAGCTGACAAGGTAAAAATGTGTCATTCTGCCCCTGAACAAGACAGTTAGCCCATAAATAAGAACTGTTTTTTAACTGAATTGTCTTGCTAAATGAAGGTTAAATAAAAAATAAATTAATAAAAAAACGCCAGGAGTCGAGGGATGTTTAAAAAATTCACACTGTCAGCGGTGTCTCTCTGCCACTTGCCACTGTAGGTCTGGGCTGAGGTAGTTTGTTTCACCTCTCGGCCTATGTCGTGGGCGAGTTTCCCATTGCACAGAGTGGTAAATGAATAGGCTGCTAACAAGGCAAATCTGGGGAAGCAGGTGAACATAACGAGCATACATGAATCATTGGAGCTCCCCAGGGGTGCGTGCTCAGTCCCCTCCTGTACTCCCTGTTCACCCACGACTGTATGACCAGGCACGACACCAACACCATCATTAAGTTTGCAGACGACACAACAGTGGTAGGCCTGATCACTGACAACGACGAGACAGCATATAGGGAGGAGGTCAGAGACCTGGCCGGGTGGTGCCAGAATACCTCAACATAATCAAGACAAAGGAGATGATTGTGGACGACAGGAAAAAAAAGGACCGAGCACACCTCCATTAACATCGATGGGTCTGTAGTGGAGCAGGTTGAGAGCTTCAAGTTCCTTGGTGTCCACATCAACAACAAACTAGAATGGTCCAAACACACCAAGACAGTCATGAAGAGGGCACGACAAAGCTTATTCCCCCTCAGGAAACTAAAAATATTTGGCATGGGTCCTGAGATCCTCAAAAGGTTCTACAGCTGCAACATCGAGAGCATCCTGACTGTTGCATCACTGCCTGGTACGGCAATTGCTCGGCCTCTGACCGCAAGGCACTACAGATGGAGGTACGTATGGCCCAGTACATCACTGGGGGTAAGCTGCCTGCCATCCAGGACCTCTACACCAGGCTGTGTCAGAGGAAGGCCATAAAAATTGTCAGCCGCCAGCCACCCCAGTCATAGACTGTTCTCTCTACTACCGCATGGCAAGCTGTACCGGAGTGCCAAGTCTAGGACAAAAATGCTTCTCAACAGTTTTTATCCCCAAGCCATACGACTCCTGAACAGGTAATCAAATGGCTACCCGGACTTTTTGCATTGTGTGCCCCCCAACCCCTCTTTTACGCTACTGCTACTCTCTGTTCATCATATATGCATAGTCACTTTAACCATATCTACAGTGCCTTGCGAAAGTATTCGGCCCCCTTGAACTTTGCGACCTTTTGCCACATTCAGGCTTCAAACATAAAGATATAAAACTGTATTTTTTTGTGAAGAATCAACAACAAGCGGGACACAATCATGAAGTGGAACGACATTTATTGGATATTTCAAACTTTTTTAACAAATCAAAAACTGAAAAATTGGGCGTGCAAAATTATTCAGCCCCTTTACTTTCAGTGCAGCAAACTCTCTCCAGAAGTTCAGTGAGGATCTCTGAATGATCCAATGTTGCCCTAAATGACTAATGATGATAAATACAATCCACCTGTGTGTAATCAAGTCTCCGTATAAATGCACCTGCACTGTGATAGTCTCAGAGGTCCATTAAAAGCGCAGAGAGCATCATGAAGAACAAGGAACACACCAGGCAGGTCCGAGATATTGTTGTGAAGAAGTTTAAAGCCGGATTTGGATACAAAAAGATTTCCCAAGCTTTAAACATCCCAAGGAGCACTGTGCAAGCGATAATATTGAAATGGAAGGAGTATCAGACCACTGCAAATCTACCAAGACCTGGCCGTCCCTCTAAACATTCAGCTCATACAAGGAGAAGACTGATCAGATATGATGCCAAGAGGCCCATAATCACTCTGGATGAACTGCAGAGATCTACAGCTGAGGTGGGAGACTCTGTCCATAGGACAACAATCAGTCGTATATTGCACAAATCTGGCCTTTATGGAAGAGTGGCAAGAAGAAAGCCATTTCTTAAAGATATCCATAAAAAGTGTTGTTTAAAGTTTGCCACAAGCCACCTGGGAGACACACCAAACATGTGGAAGAAGGTGCTCTGGTCAGATGAAACCAAAATTGAACTTTTTGGCAACAATGCAAAACGTTATGTTTGGCGTAAAAGCAACACAGCTCATCACCCTGAACACACCATCCCCACTGTCAAACATGGTGGTGGCAGCATCATGGTTTGGGCCTGCTTTTCTTCAGCAGGGACAGGGAAGATGGTTAAAATTGATGGGAAGATGGATGGAGCCATATACAGGACCATTCTGGAAGAAAACCTGATGGAGCCTGCAAAAGACCTGAGACTGGGACGGAGATTTGTCTTCCAACAAGACAATGATCCAAAACATAAAGCAAAATCTACAATGGAATGGTTCAAAAATAAACATATCCAGGTGTTAGAATGGCCAAGTCAAAGTCCAGACCTGAATCCAATCGAGAATCTGTGGAAAGAACTGAAAACTGCTGTTCACAAATGCTCTCCATCCAACCTCACTGAGCTCGAGCTGTTTTGCAAGGAGGAATGGGAAAAAATTTCAGTCTCTCGATGTGCAAAACTGATAGACATACCCCAAGCGACTTACAGCTGTAATCGCAGCAAAAGGTGGCGCTACAAAGTATTAACTTAAGGGGGCTGAATAATTTTGCACACCCAATTTTTCAGTTTTTGATTTGTTAAAAAAGTTTGAAATATCCAATAAATGTCGTTCCACTTCATGATTGTGTCCCACTTGTTGTTGATTCTTCACAAAAAATACAGTTTTATATCTTTATGTTTGAAGCCTGAAATGTGGCAAAAGGTCGCAAAGTTCAAGGGGGCCGAATACTTTCGCAAGGCACTGTACATGTACATACTACCTCAATCAGCCTGACTAACCGGTGTCTGTATGTAGCCTCGCTATTTTATAGCCTCACTACTGTATATAGCCTGTCGTTTTACTGTTGTTTTATTTCTCTACTTACCTATTGTTCACCAAATACCCTTGTTGCAATATTGCCTGTAAGTAAGCATTTCACTGTAAGGTCTACACCTGTTGTATTCGGCTCACGTGACAAATAAACTTTGATTTGATTCATGATTCCACTCGTTCGTGAGATTAGAACTCAGATCAAGAAGCCTTCTGACTAACACTGGGAACGCAATAAAAAGTGGGTAAAAGTTAATTAAACTAAATAAAAAGGTGAGTAAACGCTATTTCACAAATAAAAAGGAGTGTAAACGGTGTTTACCCTCCACTACATTGGTGGTTGCCTCTGGCAAAACCCATTCATAAACATTTAGCTATCGATGTGATGTTTGGCACCGCCAGTCAGTTCTGTTTCTGCCTGGCTGAGTGGCAGTGTGGGTGGAATGAGGGAGCTCGCCTGGCAACCAGAGCACGAAATACACAAAGAAATAAAACTCAGTCTGCCTGGAAATTAATTCGCAAGACAAATACATTTTTCTAATATTTTCTATATTAACACATTTGATCCTTTTCTGTTCTCCTCTCATTTTAATTCAAGTACTTTTCAAGTACCAACTTCAGAAAATGCCATTTTCAAGGAGTCCAGCACTTGAATTTCAGAGTGCCAAATTCAAGTACTTTAAGCACCTCAAGCACTTTGTGTAATCCCTGAATACAACACATTACTGAGTACCACTCTCCATATTTTCAAGCATAGTGGTGGCTGCATCATGTTATGGGTATGCTTGTAATTGGACTTGGGAGTTTTTCAATTTGCTTTCCACCAGACACTGGGAGAGGAATTCACCTTTCAGCAGGACAATATCCTAAAACACAAGGACAAATCTACAATGGAGTTGCCTGGCCAAATTAGTTTTGGATTAAAATTAGCTTGAAAATCTATAGCAATGATCAAGAACCAATTTGACTGAACTTGAAGAATTATGAAAATGGGCAAATGTTGCACAATCCAGGTGTGGAAAGCTCTTAAAGACTTACCCATAAAGACTCACAGCTGTAATCACTGCCAAAGGTACTCAACTCAGGGGGTTACTTATCTGATCAAGATACCTTGAGTGAACAAAACATTAGGAACGCCTGCTCTTTCCATGACATAGACTGAAAAGGATTTAGGCGCCTTTGAACGGAGTATAGTAATAGGTGCCAGGCGCACTGGTTTGAGTGCGTCAAGAACTGCAACGCTGCTGGGTTTTTCACGCTCAACAGTTTCCAATGTGTATCAAGAATGGTCCACTACCCAAAGGACATCCAGTCAACTTTACACCTTGTAGAGTACATGCCCTGACGAATTGAGCTGTTCTGAGGGCAAAAGGGAGTGAAACTCAATATTAGGAAGGTGTTCTACATTTGAATGGTTTGTACTCTAAGTGTATATTATTGTTTTATTTTTCATCATTTTTATTTCACCGACAATAGAGTATTTTGTGTAGATATCATTTTTTAAATCCATTTTAATTCCATTATGTAACAACAAAAGTCAAGGAGTGTGAATACTTTCTGAAGTCACTGTATCCACCACGTAGGAGATTGAGAGGAGGTTATACATACATTGATAATATCAAACGATATCGGTAACCAACAACCACAAATGCACCCCCTGCATTTATCGGAAAACAACCCCTTGCTGTGACTGGCAAATGCATCTTCCCCTAATAATATCTATTGTGTTAGCTCAATTGATTGGAGAATTTCCAATGGGTGCAAGGTTAGCACAACTGTGCTTCGAAGGCGGTACTGAGAAATGACACATACATTTAGAAAAGTGAAAGGTTGCCTTTAAAATGGATGAACTTTTGACAAAAGGGTGAATGTTCCAATGACATTTACTGCACTGTGTTGTTGTATGCCCTTGAGCAATAACCATGTAAATACACAGATGGATGGGTTAAGTATTTAAAGAAATGTAAGGCATCTGTTCTGTATGGAATCTGTTGAATATTTGCAAAATATAATAAATGAATGCAAATATGACTAATTATTCTGATAAGAAAAAGAAACATTTAAAACTACAGTTAATAAATCACTGTTTGCCCTACTGCATCGCAACCCTTCCCACTCACTGCACCTGTCATCCTGTATATGGTCTGAAAATGGCACATTTTGGCACATTTTGTCATTGAAAAGCGCTCAGGTTCTCCCCTTCACCGCTGTATCGGTTTTGATGGACAGCCGTTATAAACTTGATCCCCGCAGGCAACAAGAAGATGCCCCAGCCCTCCTACTAATTGGGCTACTTTTACACATTTGTTGTTGTCCCGAGTGAGGGAAATGCTGTAAATCGAGAGAAGTTGATGTGTTCTGAAAGATGAGATGTTGAGGATTATAATATACACTGCTTTGATAATACAAGCAAACCGCACAACCATTAGTTTAAACGTGCACTTCACATTTCCATATTTGAAAATAATTTACAGTATCAGCGTTTATGATCGCCATGTTTGATCCACAGATACAAGGATGACATGCGTTATACCCTGGGTTGTCCTGCACAGAATGAGCCTGTTTGTCCTATTGTGAAGAAGATTTGCAGTGGAACACGCACTCAAATACACTCGACTCCATTTTATGCACGAAGATTACTGTACGTTTGTCTGAAGTGGCTTTTGAAAACCTTACACTGTAAGATCATATTTTAGCTAGTTATGTTGGCAATAGAATAAGCTTTCAAATGATGCCCAAGTAACCCAGATTGCGATTTATAATGGAACATTTTTCGATTGCGTAAACAACAACAGTAACTGTGTGACGGTGGGTCCCGCAGGACTGTGTTCCAAATAAAAAATTACAAGTGTGCTATCTTCAAAAGTGACTCTTTCTTCAAGTCATAAAAGTGAAATTACATAGAAACTGTGCAGTTTGGAGAGGTGTGTGGCCACTTGGAGACACCAGACCTCTCATTCAAACCCTTGTAATCATTTTCTCTTATCTTAGACTTAGTCCAAAACGTCAATGAATATTCTTATTATGTTACTTGAATGTATTCAGAGTATTTTCAGATGTTGTTATTGACAAATTCACATGAAATCAATAGTGTAATGTTTGGATTCAGTCTTGTGTCAGGTGAACTGTTGTGTCCTCACTTTTGATCAGATAATTTCCCCATAATCTCCAGTTTTTTCTTTCAAATGCTACCACGGTCATGCATATGCTTTGTACAGATATTCTGTTAGAAACATTTTAATTGGGCCCTATACATATAGGCCAATTTCCACGAGTGTAAGGGGTTAATCAAATCAATGTTTATTTGTCACGTGCGCCGAATACAACAGTAAAATGCTTCCATACAGACTCTAACCAATAGTGCAAAAAAGGTATTAGGTGTACAACATGTAAGTAAAGAAATAAAACAACAGTAAAATGACAGGCTATATACAGTAGCAAGGCTATAAAAGTAGCGAAGCTACATACAGACAATGGTTAGTCAGGCTGATTGAGGTAGTATGTACATGTAGATATGGTTGAAGTGACTATGCATATATGATGAACAGAGAGTAGCAGTAGCGTAAAAGAGGGGTTGGTGGGTGGTGGGACACAATGCAGATAGCCAGGTAAGCCAATGTGCGGGAGCACTGGTTGGTCGGCCCAATTGAGGTAGTATGTACACGAATGTATAGTTAAAGTGATTATACATATATGATAAACACAGAGTAGCAGCAGCGTAAAAAGAGGGGTTGGGGGGGGCACACAATGCAAATAGTCCGGGTAGCCATTTGATTACCAGTTCAGGAGTCTTATGGCTTGGGGGTAAAAAGAAGAAGAGAAGCCTTTTTGTCCTAGACTTGGCACTCCGGTACAGCTTGCCTTGCGGTAGTAGAGAAAACAGTCTATGACTGGGGTGGCTGGGGTCTTGGACAATTTTCACTAACATCTTTCACTAATAAAGAGGAATCTTAGTTGTTTTGTTAGAGTAGCAGTTAAATCAACAGAAATGTGTGCACTTGGGTAAATACTTTACATGTGAATACATATTCTTAAACATTGCATACAGGTTTATACAGGTACATGTGTACAATATACACCAATGTCAAATCAAATCAAATCTTATTGGTACATACATACACATGGTTAGCAGATGTCAATGCGAGTGTAGCAAAATGCTTGTGCTTCTAGTTCCGACCATGCAATAATATCTAACAAGCAATCTAACAATTTCACAACAACTACCTTATACACACAAATGTAAAGGGATGGAAAAATAATATGTACATATAAATATATGGATGAGCGATGGCTGTGCGGCACAGGCAAGATGCAGTAGATGGTACAGAGTACAGTATATACATATGAGATTAGTAATGTAGGGTATGTAAACATTATATAAAGTGACATTGTTTAAAGTGACTAGTTATACATTTATTACATAAATTTTTTATTATTCATGTGGCTAGAAATTTGAGTCAGTATGTTGGCAGCAGCCACTCAATGTTAGTGATGGCTGATTCACAGTCTGATGGCCTTGAGATATAAGCTGTTTTTCAGTCTCTCGGTCTCCGATTTGATGCAACTGTACTGACCTCGCCTTCTGGATGATAGTGGGGTGAACAGGCAGTGGCTCGGGTGGTTGTTGTCCTTGATGATCTTTTTGGCCTTCCTGTAACATTGGGTGGTGTAGGTGTCCTGGAGGGCATGTAGTTTGCCCCCGGTGATGCGTTGTGCAGACCTCACTACCCTCTGGAGAGCCTTACGGTTGAGGGCGGAGCAGTTGCTTTACCAGGCGGTGATACAGCCCGGCAGGATGCTCTCGACTGTGCATCTGTAAAAGTTTGTGAGTGTATTAGGTGACAAGCCAAATTTCCTCAGTCTCCTGCGCCTTAATCACCACGCTGTCTGGGTGGGTGGACAATTTTTGTTTGTCCGTGATGTGTGTGCCGAGGAACTTAAAACTTTCCACCTTCTCCACTACTGTCCTGTCGATGTGGATAGGGGGCTGCTCCCTCTACTGTTTCCTGAAGTCCACGATCATCTCCTTTGTTTTGTTAACATTGAGTGTGAGGTTATTTTCCTGACACCACACTCCGAGGGCCCTCACCTCCTCCCTGTAGGCTGTCTCGTCGTTGTTGGCCATCAAGCCTACCACTGTGGTGTCGTCTGCAAACTTGATGATTGAGTTGAAGGCGTGCATGGCCACAAAGTCATGGGTGAACAGGGAGTACAGGAGAGGGCTGAGAATGCACCCTTGTGGGGCCCCAGTGTTGAGGATAAGCAGGGTGGAGATGTTGTTTCCTACCCTCACCACCTGGGGGCAGCCCGTCAGAAAGTCCAGGTCACAGTTGCACAGGGCGGGGTCGAGACCTAGGGTCTCGAGCTTAATGACGAGTTTGGAGGGTACTATGGTGTTAAATGCTGAGCTGTAATCGATGAACAACATTCTTACATAGGTATTCCTCTTGTCTGGATGGGTTACGGCAGTGTGCAGTGTGATTGAGATTGCGTCGTCTGTGGACCTATTGGGGCGGTAAGCAAATTGGAGTGGGTCTAGGGTGTCAGGTAGAGTGGAGGTGATATGATCCTTGACTAGTCTCTCAAAGCACTTCATGATGATGGAAGTGATAGTCGTTAAGCTCAGTTACCTTAGCTTTCTTGGGAACAGGAACAATGGTGGCCCTCTTGAAGCATGTGGGTACAGCAGACTGGGGTAAGGATTGATTGAATATGTCTGTAAACACACCAGCCAGCTGGTCTGCGCATGTACTGAGGACGCGGCTAGGGATGCCGTCTGGGCTGGTAGCCTTGAGAGGGTTAACACGTTTAAATGTTTTACTCACGTTGGCTGCAGTGAAGGAGAGCCCACAGGTTTTGGTAGCGGGCCGTGTCAGTGGCACTGTATTGTCCTCAAAGCGAGCAAAGAAGTTGTTAAGTTTGTCTGGGAGCAAGACGTCGGTGTCCGCGACGAGTCTGGATTTCTTTTTGTAATCCGTGATTGACTGTAGACCCTGCCACATATGTCTCGTGTCTGAGCCGTTGAATTGCGACTCTACTTTGTCTCTATACTGACGCTTAGCTTGTTTGATTGCCTTGTGGAGGAAATAGCTACACTGTTTGTATTCGGTCATGTTTCCGGTCATCTTGCCATGATTATTAAAAGCAGTGGTGGTTTGCACTTTCAGTTTTGCGCAAATGGTGCCATCAATCCACGGTTTCTGGTCGGGGAAGGTTTTAATAGTCGCCATGGGTACAACATCACCGATGCACTTGCTAATAAACTCACTCACCGAATCAGCGTAAACATCAATGTTGTTGTCTGAAACTATCCGGAACATATCCCACTCCACGTGATCGAAGCAATCTTGAAGCGTGGAATCAGACTGGTCAGACCAGCGTTGAACAGACGCTGAGTACGGGCGTTACCTTTTTTAGTTTCTGTCTATAGACTGGGAGCAACAAAATGGAGTTGTGGCCAGGGCTTTGTATGCATCACGGAGGTTAGTGTAGCAATGATCCAGAATGCTACCAGCCCGGGTTGCGCATTCGATACGTTGAAAAAATTTAGGGAGCCTTGTTTTCAGATTAGCTTTGTTTTGCCAGCGTTGACATCAAGAGACTGTAAAGCAGCTTCTCTTCTGATTTAAGTCTGATTCTATGTGCGTAGGGAGCTCAGGGGGGTTTCTTGAGTCTTCTGCATAGACTAGGGGTGTCAATCTCAATCAGTGCAAGGGCCACAACAAATCTGTGGGCCAGAAATAGCCTATTATGTTTCCTTAAAAAATAAATAAAAATGGAAATACAACTGTGACCCAAACCGGACATTGTTTGGTTATGGCCCATCAGAATGTCCACTTATGACGGTGTATATAGCGGTTTTAACATATTTAAACAAAGAAGATCAAAAAGAGATCAAAAACATTTGTCCACCCTTTGCGGCTATGTTTTCAGATGTGCATAATATGCTGCAGCCCTAATCAAAATGTATTTCATAACACCAAATAACAAAAACGTAGCTAGGTTGTTTTAACATTTAAACATGTTTTTCATTGTTTTGCACTGCATGGATCACCGGTGCGGTTGAATGCAGCATTGCTGAATGGTGCACTAAAAATTATAGTGTAGCCAGCCTAGGCTACTTCTAAAATGTTGCTGTAATAGGCCTCCATGTTTCTCCTTTGTTTTCTGGTTATTCTTTTCAGTAGCAAGTGTCTTTACACTTTCCCTCAGCAGCGCATGGTAAACGGTACACACAAAAGCAGCACAATTGATGTTGAATTCACCAATGCGAGCACATCCGGCTATAATTTCATTAAGCATATGACTCAACTATTGACTTATTTATACTCACTTGTGTGTCTTATTATCCATAAGTAGTAATTTATACCTGTATGTGAATCCTTTATCTTACAACTTTTTGACAACCAAGACAACATTTTATGAAGGCTACAGCAATGACCTGTTGGAAGCGAAACTTGGCATGAACATTTAGCCTACAATACCTTTAAACTTTCGGTCCGGTTGAATATTCGGTCAGTGCCATTAGTGATGATGTGATACAGAGCACTGGCTAGCTCGTGAATGTGTGTGTCTGGGAGGGGTGTGTGTATAGCAATGTACTGCCGTCTGGCGTGCAGCACATTGGCAGTGCTTGCTGTGAATTGCAGTGCAGCGCTTCGGGGGCTCTATGGAAGCGGGCCAAAATGAATTGACAACCCAAATCATTGCACGGGACGGATAAAAATGTGTCACAGGCCTGATTTCTCCCGCAGGTCTTGTGTTTGACACATGTGGCATAGACGTTCAACTGCTTGCCTGGCACTGAGCGTCCCCAATCCCCACCCATGCCTCCCTCGCCTGCCCGCTTGGTCCTCTGTCCTTCCCCGACCTCTGCCTAGAGCGAGCCCCTTGCATCGCTCCGCTCCCACTGTCCTCCTCCTGCTACTGGAGTTGAAGTCAGAGAGCCATTGTTAAACACTGCCCTAAGGACCTGAGGAAAAATTCAGGGCTCTCTCTCCAGTATTTTGCAATAGCCAATTTGCAGCGTTTTACATTTGATAAAAAACACATGAAATATAAAAAGATTGCCCCCACCTCCCCCTTTTGATATGGTTTAATTCTATATATAATCAAGATTTTAATTTGCATGGACAGCCTGAAAATTAATTGTTGCATAAGAGATGTTTTCTTTTTCGCTTATAAGAGCTCATGTAATCTCTCCATTGTTACATCACCCCCCACCCCAGCATCTTTTGGGAGATTTGTCCGTTTTTTTCTCAGATACCAACGCTGCTTTTTTGGTGGACATTTTCGGTCATTTAAATGCACATCTTGTTCATACACAGCCTTTGATAACACAAGGAGCAAAAAAAGAGAAAAAAGGCCAGGGAAATAAAGTGCGTAATAAATAACCGAGTCAGTGACGGCGCTGAATAAATGAAGCTGGAAAAGACAAGGCCGGAGCCCAAGGCTCCGCTTCACCCTGCTCCTACTCTGTCAAGCTGCTGCCTGTGAAATTTCAGGGGTTTAAAAAAATGAATAAACCAGGAGAGAAAAAAACAAAGCAGAAAATAAATAGAGTAAAAATAATTAGATGTAAGCATTCTTGTTGAGGCATACTGGCTTGGGTAAAGACGTGATTGGGGGGAAGAGGGGAGGCCCCGGGCTGACCGTGGCCCCAGCAAGAGAGAAGGATGACCTTGGGGAAGTGAGCTACCGTGCGCTGGGGATGCAAGGGCCTGCCAGCTATACGCTGTAACAGCCCCACTAGATATTATAGCACAGGGCCCAGTTTCCCGAGAGCGATGGAACTTAAGCTAACGAGTGTTTTAACAATGCATCATCAACAATGGCTGAAGAACTTCCATACGTTTCCCAAAACACCACGTAGGGGGAACATTAAGTGTGTTGTTGTATCGATACTGATAGGTTAGAAAGCGCTACTCTTGGGTCAGAGTTCTCCATTCACATCTTACTTTAATTATTCCACAATACAGACAACAGATCAGCTCCTGGAGATATAGTGTGCCATAGTATGAGTCATAATACCCATAAAACCAAGAGGTCAAAGAGGGAAATGGTTCCAATCGTATTTCCACCAATCATTTTTCCCAAAGGGGATTTTAGAAACACTTAAAATAAGGTGTGTGTATTTTGTAAGCTTACCCTGGTGTGTGTAAATCTCTCTAAGACTAGGTGACTTTTATCAATATATTAGCCCCTAAAAAATGAAACGCTAATTAGCTGCTAATGACATGCTAATTAGATGCTAATGGAGCTATCATAAAGAACTACAAATGCCATGATGACCTGCACGAGGCTGCCAAATCAAGGCAAAGTAAAAAATAAAAATAAATCGCTCGATTAACCATCTAATGTTAGCTAAATATAGTAATGAATAAATTGGCTACATTTCTTCAAATGGACAATTATTTGAACTGTCTTGTGCAAGTTTTAAATTGACATAATACCGGTTAGCAAAGGTATCAGCTAGAGATTAAGTGCAGGAGTTTGCAGAGATTTGTAGTCTTGCATGATGTCTACTTTGATGCTAATTAGCATTTTTTAAGTCCGAGTAAATAGAGCCGAATATATTGATAAAAGTCACCTTGTCCGAGAGAGATTTACATGGTTACCAAAACGTCACGCCAGGGTAAGCCTACACTATACACAGCCCTAATTTTAAAATGTTTCTAAAAATCCATGATGGGAAAGATTAATGTTGGAAAAATGATTGGAACCATTTCCCTGTTTGACCGCTAGGTTTCATGGGAATCCCGCCAATGGGGAGTTATCACCTATATGGATGTAAATATTGAGGCAGCTTATTCTAATGCTTACTCTATAATAAGGCACATCATTGTGCACATTGTTACACATCATGAAAGATAGTGAAGCAAAACATTTGACAGCATACAATAAAAAAAATAGACCTCGATGGAATGAATGTGACATTTATTTTAACATGAGTGAAATATAAAGGCGTATGTAGCCTGTACTGTATCATCTTCATACAGTCATCGAGGTTTTCATTTGAAGCACATTTCAAACCTTCACCTTGTTTGTAACAATTACAAAAGACATTGGCAACTTTTTATTTGTAGTAAACTTCTTATGAAGTTATCGGTGGTCACAGAGCAAAAGATAGACTCGTGATGTTTAGCTATGTTTAAGAGTGGCAGAAAAATGATCAAACGACACACTTAACTGTTCCATGAGTGGTCTGAAGCAGTCGGTAATTAACATGCGTTTTCAAGTGCAACTATAGAAATTATGGTTGAGATCGTACAAAGGTTCTTACGATGAACTTAGCCTTATAGGGGAATAAAGGCACATTTCTAAAAAAGTGTTTTAAGTTCCTAAACCCGTCCGATTTATTGGTGGACTATCAAAGTGTGCACCTCTCTCTCAAATATGTCAGCTTTAATTTCTTTCATCACATTCCCAGTGGGTCGGAAGTTTACATACACTCAATTAGTATTTGGTAGTGTTGCCTTTAAATTGTTAAATGTGGGTTAAACGTTTCGGGTAGCCTTCCACAAACTTCCCACAATAAGTTGAGTGTATTTTGGCCCATACCTCCTGACAGAGTTGGTGTAACTGAGTCAGGTTTGTAGGCCTCCTTGCTCGCACACGCTTTTTCAGTTCTGCCCACACATTTTCTATAGGATTGAGGTCAGGGCTTTGTGATGGCGACTCCAATACATTGGCTGTGTTCCCCAAGGGGTACCACCCCCCCCCCCCGCTCAACTCAAACGGTGGCGCACAGAATGCATATTTAACCTCCACACATTAACAAGTCCAATAGCTCAAATGAAAGATGAACACCTTGTTCATCTACCCAGCGAGTCAGATTTCTAAAATGTTTTACGGCGAAAACATATAATAATTCACTAACCTTTTGAAAATCTTCATCAGATGACAGTAATAGGACATGTTACACAGTACATTTATGTTTTTTTCAATAATATGCAATTTATATCCATAAATCTCTGTTTACATTGACGCCATGTTCAGAAAATCCTCAAAAATGTCCGGAGAAATTCTAGATAGCTCCGCCAGATAACAGAAATACACATCATAAACTTTGACTAAATATACATGTTCTACATATAGTTAGAAAGATACACTGCTTCTTAATGCAACCGCTGTGTCACATTTATTTTTAACGTTACAGAAATCGTTCACTATGCAATAATCTGAGGCGGCGCTCTGACGTAAGCAATATTTCTCCGCTATGTTAGAGTCAACAGAAATACAAAATTACAACATAAATATTCCCTTACCTTTGATGGTCTTCGATCAGAATGTAATGGAAGGAGTCATATTTACCCAATACATAGTTTTGTTTCAGTTCGTGTGTCTTTGTATTAGCATCTGCTACCACTTTCAGCTGAAATGCATCCAAAATGACTTCTGGTCCCGAACAGTTGCGCATCAAAACTTCAAAATTACATATTATATGTCGACTAAACTGGTCAAACTAAGTGCAGAATCAAGCTTTAGGATGTTATAAACGTACAAAACAAATGGCGATTCAACCAGACAAAAGCAATTCTTCTCAGGCAAGCTGGAACAGAGGAAGGTCTGTGTCCAATTCACGCCTTAACGTGCATGTATTTTCTCGCGACACCCACTCTTTTGCCTCCCAAAGGGTCAAAGCTCGCGGGATTTGCACAATTAAACGCTCTACTGAATGAGGACATCTAGTGGAAGACATAGAAAGTGTTTCCAGATCCATAGCTGGTTGGGAAGGGTGGGGGCGATGACGTCAAAGTTGCCCCAACTTTCAGGGTTCCAAAGCTAGTTTGGGAGATTGCCTCCCTGTGAGTTCTGCTATACTTACAGACATAATTCAAACGGTTTTAGAAGCTTTAGTGTTTTCTATCCAATAATAATTATTATATGCATATATTAGCAATTTTGGACAGATTTTTTTTCAGTTTACTATGGGCACGCAATTCATCCAAAGGGGGCAGTATTGTCCCTAGCCTTAAGTATTTAAGCCATTTTGCCACAACTTTGGAAGTATTCTTGGGGTCATTTGGAAGACCCATTTGCAACCAAGCTTGAGATTTTGCTTCAATATATGCACATGTTTTTTGGTCCTCATGATGCCATCTATTTTGTGAAGTGCACCAGTCCTTCCTGTAGCAGAGAACCCCCACAACATGATGCTGCCACCCCCGTGCTTCACGGTTGGGATGGTGGTCTTCGGCTTGCAAGCCTCCCCCTTTTACTCCAAACATAACGATGGTCATTATGGCCAAACAGTTCTATTTTTGTTTCATCAGACCAGACATTTCCTAAAAGTACGATCTTTGTCCCATGTGCATTTGCAAACCATAGTCTGGCTTTTTTTATGGCGGTTTTGGAGCAGTGGCTTCTTCCTTGCTGAGCTGCCTTTCAGGTTATGCCGATATAAGACTCGTTTTACTGTGGATATAGATACTTTTGTACCTGTTTCCTCCAGCATCTTCACAAGGTTCATTGCTGTTGTTCTGGGATTAATTTGCACTTTTCACACCAAAGTATGTTCATCTCTAGGAGACAGAGTGGTATGACGGCTGTGTGGTCCCATGTTGTTTATACTTGCGTACTATTGTTTGTACAGATGCACGTGGTACCTTCAGGCATTTGGAAATTGCTCCCAAGGACAGTCCAGACTTGTGCAAGTCTACAAAAATTTTTTTGAGGTCCTGGCTGATTTCTTTGATTTTCCCATGTCGTCAAGCAAAGAGGCACTGAGTTTGAAGGTAGGCCTGGAAATACATCCACAGGTACACCTCCAATTGACTTAAATAATGTCTATTAGCATATCAGAAGCTTCTAAAGCCATGACATCATTTTCTGGAAATTTCCAAGCTGTTTAAAGGCACAGTCAAATTAGTGTATGTAAACTTCTACCCACTGGAAATTGTGATACAGTGAATCATAAGCGAAATAATCTGTCTGTAAACAATTGTTGGAAAAATTACTTGTGTCATGCACAAACTAGATGTCCTAACCGACTAGCCAAAACTATAGGCTTTCACAAGAAATTTGTGGAGTGGTTGAAAAACTAGTTTCAATGCCTCCAACCTAAGTGTATGCAAACTTCTGACTTCAACTGTAGGTATTTGTAGTTGTCCACATATTGTAAGTCATAACTGTCCAGAGTTGTGATGCTAGTCGGGCGGGAGGGTGCAGGCAGCAATCGGTTGAAGAGCATGCACTTACTTTTACTTGCATTTAAAAGCAATTGGAGGCCACGGAAGGAGTGTTGTATTTCAAGGTTTTACTGCTAACCTACAAAGCATTAAATGGGCTTGTTCCTACCCATCTTTCCGATTTGGTCCTGCCGTACATACCTACACGTACGCTACGGTCACAAGACGCAGGCCTCCTAATTGTCCCTAGAATTTCTAAGCAAACAGCTGGAGGCAGGGCTTTCTCCTATAGAGCTCCATTTTTATGGAATGGTCTGCCTACCCATGTGAGAGACGCAGACTCGGTCTCAACCTATAAGTCTTTACTGAAGACTCATCTCTTCAGTGGGTCATATGATTGAGTGCAGTCTGGCCAAGGAGTGTAAAGGTGAACGGAAAGGCTCTGAAACAACGTACCGCCCTTGCTGTCTCTGCCTGGCAGGTTCCCCTCTCTCTACTGGGATTCTCTGCCTCTAATCCTATTACAGGGGCTGAGACACTGGCTTACTTGTGCTCTTTCATGCCATCCCTAGGTGGGGTGCGTCACTTGAGTGGGTTGAGTCACTGACGTGATCTTCCTGTCTGGGTTGGCGCCCCCCCTTGGGTTGTGCCGTGGCAGAGATCTTTGTGGGCTATACTCGGCCTTGTCTGAGGATGCTAAGTTGGTGGCTGAAGATATCCCTCTAGTGGTGTGGGGTCTGTGTTTGGCAAAGTGGGTGGGGTTATATCCTTCCTGTTTGGCCCTGTCCGGGGGTATCATTGGATGGGGCCACAGTGTATCCTGACCCCTCCTGTCTCAGCCTCCAGTATTTATGCTGCAGTAGTTTGTGTCGGGGGCTAGGGTAAGTTTGTTATATCTGAAGTACTTCTCCTGTCTTATCCGGTGTCCTGTGTGAATTTAAGTATGCTCTCTCTAATCTCCCTTTCTTTCTCTCTCTCGGAGGACCTGAGCCCTTGGACAATGCCTCAGGACTACCTGGCATGATGACTCCTTGCTGTCCCCAGTCCACCTGGCCATGCTGTTGCTCCAGTTTCAACTGTTCCACCTGCGGCGATGGAACCCTGACCTGTTCCCTTTCTCAGACATGTTGTTTTCAACTCTCTAGAGACAGCAGGAGCGGTAGAGATAATCTTAATGATCGGCTATGAAAAGCCAACTGACATTTACTCCTGAGGTGCTGACTTGCTGCATCCCCGACAACTACTGTGATTATTATTATTTGACCAAGCTGGTCATTTATGAACATTTGAACATCTTGGCCATGTTCTGTTATAATCTCCACCTGGCACAGCCAGAAGAGGACTGGCCACCCCTCATAGCCTGGTTCCGCTCTAGGTTTCTTCCTAGGTTTTGGCCTTTCTAGGGAGTTTTTCCTAGCCACTGTGCTTCTACACCTGCATTGCTTGCTCTTTGGGGTTTTAGGCTGGATTTCTGTACAGCACTTTGAGATATCAGCCGATGTAAGAAGGGCTATATAAATACATTTGATTTGATTTGTATGGCGTTGAAGCTCGCTTGGAGGTTTGTTAGCACAGTGTCCAAAGAAGGGCCCGATGTATACAGAATGGTGTCGTCTGCGTAGAGGTGGATAAGAGAATAACCAGCTGCAAGAGCGACATCATTGATGTATACAGAGAAGAGAGTCGGCCCGAGAATTTAACCCTGTGGCACCCCTATAGAGACTGCCAGAGGTTTGGACAACAGGCCCTCCGATTTGACAAACTGAACTCTATCTGAAAAGTAGTTGGTGAACCAGGCGAGGCAGTCAATTGAGAAGACAAGCCTATTGAGTCTGCTGATAAGAATATGGTAATTGACAGAGTCGAAAGCCTTGGCCAGGTCAATGAAGACGGCTGCATAGTACTGTCTTTTATTGATGGCTGTTATGATATTGTTTAGGTCCTTGAGCGTGGCTGAGGTGCACCCATGAACAGCTTGGAAACCAGATTGCACAGCGGAGAAGGTACGGTGGGATTCGAAATGGTCGTTGACCTGTTTGTTAACTTGGCTTTCTAAGATTTTAGAAAGGCTGTGCAGGATGGATATAGGTCTATAACAGTTTGGGACTAAAGTGTCCCTTTGAAGAGGGGGATGAGCGCGGCAGCTTTCTAATCTTTGGGGATCTCAGACGATACAAAAGATAGGTTGAACAGACTAGTAATAGGGGTTGCAACAATTTTGGTGAATAATTTTAGAAAGAGAAGGTCCAGACTGTCTAGCCTAGCTGTTTTGTTGGGATCCAGATTTTGCAGCTCTTTCAGAATATTAGCTCTCTGGATTTGGGTGAAGGAGAAGCGGGGGGGAGGGGCTTGGGCAAGTTGCTGCAGGGGGAGCTGAGATGTTGGCCAGGGTAGGGGTAGCCAGGTGGAAAGCATGGCCAGCCGTAGAAAAATGCTTAATGAACCCATCAATGATCGTAGATGTATCAGTGGTGACAGTGTTTCCTAGCCTCAGTGCAGTGGGCAGCTGGGAGGAGGTGCTCTTATTCTCCATGGACTTTACAGTGTACCAAAACCTTTTGGTATTAGAGCTACATGATGCAAATTTCAGTTTGAAAAGCAAGCCTTAGCTTTCCTAACTGACTGACTGAGTATATTGGTTCCTGGCTTCCCTGAAAAGTTGCATATCGCAGGGGCTATTCGATGCTAATGCAGAACGACACAGGATGTTTTTGTGCTGATCAAGGGCAGCAAAGTCTGGGGTGAAAAAGGGCTATATCTGTTCTTAGTTCTACCTTTTTTGAATGGGCATGCTTATTTAAGATGGTGAGGAAAGCACTTTTGAAGAGCAACCAGGCATCATCTACTGACGGGATGAGGTCAATATCCTTCCAGGATAGCTGGGGCAGGTCGATTAGAAATGCCTGCTCGCTGAAGTGTTTCAGGGAGCGTTTGACAGTGATGAGGGGTGGTTGTTTGACCTCAGACCCATTACGCATGCAGGCAATGAGGCAACGATCGCTGAGATCCTGGTTGAAGACAGCAGAGGTGTATTTAGAGGGCAAGTTGGTCAGGATGATATCTAAGAGGGTGCCCTTGGTTACGGATTTAGGGTTGTACCTGGTAGGTTCCTTGATAATATTTGTGTGAGATTGAGGACATCTAGCTTAGATTGTAGGATGGCCGGGGTGTGAAGCATGTCCCAGTTTAGGTCACCTAACAGTACGAACTCTGAAGATAGTGTCAAGGTCACATCTGGGGGCTGAAGGGAGTCTATAACAAGCGGCAACGGTGGGAGAAATGTTTCTGGAACGGTGGATTTTTAAAAGTAGAAGTTTGAATTGTTTTGGTACAGACTTGGGTAGTATACCAGAACTCTGCAGGCTCTCTCTGCAGTAGATTGCAACTCCGCCCCCTTTGGCAGTATTACCTTGGTGGAAAATGGTATTGTGCGGGATGGACATTTCTGGATTTTTGGTGGCCTTCCTAAGCCAGGATTCAGACACGGCTAGGACATCTGGGTTGGAGGAGTGTGCTAAAGCAGTGAATAAAATAAACTTAGGGTGGAAGCTTCTGATGTTAACAGGCATGAAACCAAGGCTTTTACGGTTACAGAAGCCACAAGTGAGAACACACGGGGAATGGGAGTGATGCTGGGGGCTGCAGGGACTGGGTTAACCTCTACATCACCAGATGAACAGAGGAGTAGGATAAGGGTACGGCTAAAGGCTATAAGAACTGGTACTCTAGTGCGTTTGGAACAGAGTAAAGGGAGCAGATTTCTGGGCGCGGAAGAATAGATTCAAGGCATAATGTACAGACAAGGGTATGGTAGGATGTGAGTACAGTGGAGGTAAACCGCATGTGTGGGGGGTGGAAGAAAAGGTCTAGCTAAGGCATATTGAGCAGGGCTGGAGGCGCTACAGTGAAATAAGACAATAATCACTAACCAAAACAGCAATAGAAAGACATATTGACATTAGGGAGAAGCATGTGTAGTCGAGTGATCTTAGGGTCCAGTGAGTAGCTAGGCGAGCTGGAGACACAGCGATTCAGACAGCTAGCAGGCCGGGGCAAGCAGGCTAGCAGATGGGCCTCCGGGGCACATCGCCTGTAGAAATCCCATCGGACGGTTACGTCGGCAGACCAGTCATGATGGATCGGCGGGGCTCCGTGCCGACAGTAAAGGGGTCCAGGCCAAAGGGGTCCAGGTATTGCAGCCTTGGCTGATGGATCTTTTCGGCTTGCCGGGAAATGGGCCTAGCTCGAGGCTAGCTCCAGGCTTACTGGTGCTTGCTTCGGGACAGAAACGTTAGCCAGGAGTATTCATTCGGATAGCAGCTAGCTAGCTGCAATGATCTGGTGTAAAGGTTCAGAGCTTGCGGTAGGAATTTGGAGATGTGGTAGAGAAAAATCAGTCCGATATGCTTTGATATTGGTTGATATTGAGCTGTGCAGACTGGCAGGAATTGACCGGGCTGAAGCTGGCTGATGTCCGAGTTGACGGTGATGACTGCTAGCATTGGCTAACTGACTACTAGCTAGTAAGCAGGCTAGCCCTGATGGGGTTTCCGGTTCTAAAGCATAAAAAATAGCAGATCCGTACCACATTGGGTGAGGGGGGTTGCAGGAGAGTATGTTCAGTCCGTAGATGGACATTAAGATTAAAAATATAAAAAAATATATACAAAATATAAATTAAGAAAACGATATATACACAGGACAGGACAAGACAAAAACAGACTGCTACGCTATCTTGGCTCAACAGACCTTGCTACACTATTGTCCATCTTCCATCTCTGACTGTAGGCTACATCCCTTGTTGCATGGTGTGAGCAGATCATTATGACAAAATATATAATAAAATGAGAGGGAAAAACTAGTGAGTGTGAAACATAACGTCCACTTCATTGGATGACACATATGGGCTATACGGCTAATTCGATTTTTATTCAATTGTATCTTTCCTACAGCAGCCAGCTGATAGCGAACCTATCCATGTAAAACTATTTCCGTTGCAGATATAATAGATATGCATCAGTACCTAGGCTGCATCATCGAAATGTAATTTATGATCACTCAAATACGCTATTATTACATGTATTATTAGCCTACCGATATGTACAATACCAATCAAAAGTTTGGCCGACCTACTAATTTAACGTTTTAACTTTATTTTTACTATTTTAACACATATGGAATCATGCAGTAACCAAAAAAAGTGTTAAATCAAAATATATTTTATATTTTCAAAGTAGACACTCTTGGAATTGTCTCAAACAGCTTCATAAGGTAGTCTCCTGGAATTCATTTCAATTAACAGGTGTGCCTTGATAAAAGTTCATTTGTGGAATTTCTTTCCTTCTTAATGCGTCTGAGCCAATCAGCTCTGTTGTGACATGGTAGGGGTGGTATACAGAAGATAGCCCTATTTGGTAAAAGACCAAGTCCATATAATGGCAAGAACAGCTCGAATAAGCAAAGAGAAATGACAGTCCATCATTACTTAAAGACGTGAAGGTCAGTCAATCCGGAAAATTTGAAAGTTTCTTCAAGTGCAGTCACAAAAATCATCAAGCGCTATTATGAAACTGGCCGACACAGGAAAGGAAGTTACCTCTGTTGCAGAGGAAAAGTTCATTAGTTCAGTTAACGGCCTCAGAAATTTCAGCCCAGAGTGCAGACATATCTCAACATCAACTGTTAAGAGGAGACTGTGTGAATCAAGCCTTCATGGTCGAAATGCTGCAAAGAGACCACTACTAAAGGACACCAATAAGAAGATGACTTGTGTGGCCCTAGAAACACGAGCAATGGACATTAGACTGGTGAAATACCTGTCCTTTGGTCTGATGAGTCCAAATTTGAGATTTTTGGTTCCTTCCGCCGTGTCTTTGTGAGACGCAGAGTAGGTGAACGGATGATCTCCACATGTGTTTCCCACTGTGAAGCATGGAGAAGGAGGTGTTATGGTGTGGGAGTGCTTTGCTGGTGACACTATCAGAAATATATTTAGAATTCAAGGCACACTTAAGCAGCATGGCTACAACAGCATTCTGTGCGATATGCCATCACATCTGGTTTGCGCTTAGTGGGACTATCATTTGTTTTTCAACAGGACAATGACCCAACACACCTCTAGGCTGTGTAAGGGCTATTTGACCAAGAAGGTGAGTGATGGAGTGCTGCCACAGATGACCTGGCCTCCCCAATCACCTGACCTCAACCCAATTGAGATGGTTTGGGATGAGTTGGACGGCAGAATGAAGGAAAAGCAGGCAACAATTGCTCAGCATATGTGAACTCCTTCAAGACTGTTGGAAAAGCATTCCAGGTGAAGCTAGTTGAGAATGTCAAGAGTGTGCAAAGCTGTCATCAAGTCAAAGGGCGGCTATCTTGAAGAATCTGAAATATAATATATATTTTGATTTGCTTAACACTTTTTTGGTTACTACATGATTCCATATGTATTATTTCATAGTTTTGATGTCATCACTATTATTAAAAATAAAGAAAAGCTGTTGAATGAGTAGCTGTGCCAAACTTTTGATTGTAATTTGTCTACCGATATGTATAGTACCAATCATTTACCAAACGATGCAAGGGATTTAGTTTGCAAGTCAGGGCCAAATTGCCTTCCTCGAGCGAGCAAGACAATGTGCTAATTAATATAGGCAAATTTTATGAAATGGAATATTATTCTTATTCTTGAAAGTTGTGAATTGATTATATATAGCATATGTGATGAATGATGATCACTGCAATGAACAGCTGCAGTGTTGTTCATTGGTTCACCCCATATCATAGAATTGGCTACGTGAATGTTCATGTTTATAAAGAAAGTGGACACATGGAATTATTTGATTTGGATGGATGGTTGACATGATAGAAAGGAAGGCAGATATTTATTTAAATCTAAATTGTGGGTGAAACTGTGCTTCAGTATTTCTGAAGCTCGTTGTGTGTCGTTTCGCACATGGGACTCACGCCTGGATGGACTCGTACCTGGTGAAAACTTTATAGCCTATTGCGAAAAATATTCCAAAATTCTAACAAAATACACCCGCGACATCATTTAGGAGACACATCTTTAGAGCACAGCATTTTCTGCTTGGTTTCCAGAGCACTGAAAGAGAGAAATTAAATAGGCTACTACAGAGGTCTGATGATGCTTCTGACAATATAGTAAAACGGTATGCTGTGTTGGGTGATGTCTGATGTAGGCTATTTTGAAAATGTCCGATGTGTTGTGTTTATAAGGAGACCCCTTGTGCGTGTGTTGTTGCGTGGGCTGCTGTTTCCTCCTTGCTTGGCAGAGATCTCAGGTAAAATTGCGAACCTACGACCCGACCCATATGTATCGCATAAAAGGTATATGCCATATCTCACAATCGATTGTGCTTCCCAAATGTAGTATGTTTGCTGTGACATAAAGTTGAATATTTTCGTAGATTTGCGTTATTCCACAAAGTTCAACCTAGCGCTGCAGTGAGTGGGGAGCTGCATAACACAGCGCTACTTTGCTCTCCCTGAGTGAGATAGGTGAGTACTTTGACAGACAGTTCAACAATGCATTAGAGGGGTTAAGGAACTTAAGACTTCGTACATTAGCTTGGTTCACCCTGTGTACGCTTGTAGGTCACCCAAACCAACTGACGAGGGTTGAGGCTTTCCCATGAGGATGGATACAAACCAGAGTGTCCCTTTCCACATAGCAGATAGCGCCACAACAAGAGTCAGCGCTTGCGGGGGGGAACACGGTTCAAGCCAAGCGTGAGCAAAGGGCTCGGTCACGAACACACCGTCTCTCCACACTGATGGCTGGGAAGGCTGGCTGTGCACACTGCTAGAGTGACATAGAAAGTTGGACAGTCTGGGAAGGTAGCAGCACAACCTTGTGTTAACCGCATTGACCCTATAGATGTCACAACAAAGGGTCACAGCACTAATTAAAGATGTATGATATATTTACCACTATACCCTGATGAAGACCGCTTGTCTGTCAAAACGTTGGATATTATGTTATTAAAGTATTGCATCTGAGCTCCTAGAGTGTGCGGCTCTCCTTTTCTTTTTCAAGTGTTCTTCTCCGCTAGCCAGCACCTCACCTAAACAGGTGTGTATTTCTTTCGGCTCCATATTTACCACTAAAACACAGTCACTAAGGATGTGTGGACAATCATGTGCTGTGCCACGGATGCACACAGTATGCAGGGACTATTATACTGCATATGCCTCTGTACGTACAGGCCCAAAGAATAATTGCAGAGTCAAACCTGGCAGGCAGAGGTCAATACTGTAGAGGGCACGAGCACAGCCATCATGGTACAATCCGGGGCTGTCCTGTCACTTCGATTCAAAATGGTGCCCAACGATCAGAGGAAGACCACCAACAATTGTCTGTCTTTGTACTACCCCGGCGCTCCCTCTCGTTGTCTTCTTTTGGACTATGCCAGGCTGCCCCCATAAAAAAATAGCACTCCCCGAGGCTGGGCAGCCGAAACAGGAAGGTAAACATGTCCACTGTAGTGGAGCTCAGACCACACAGATGCGTCGCTCTGGGTTACAATTGTCCTACACCACTCTGCCCCCACCGGCAACATGCCAGTACAAAGTAGGTCTGACCAACCACACCGCAAATGACTACTTCCTAGACATGCGTTTTGAGTTTTTTTTTTTTTTACCCTCTGTGGAAAGGGGGTGGAAAGGGTAACCCAAATCGGGGTCAAACGTCTACCTTGCCCCACCTGCCCAAATGACACACCCTCTCGTGCCAGTGTATCATTTAGCGGTGACCCCTGACCATTTGACGGTTGATTTCTTTTCTTGTCGTGTTCGGAGGGAAACCCGGCTATCTATGGCGTGCTGGGTTGAACAGGACAAGTCTTGCAGACATGCTTTGGGAAAGGGAATGTTTTTGGAGTCTTGTAATATCATAGAGTAAAGAATGGAAAGGATCCATATCCTTCCTGCTGCTCCCCACAAAATGTAAATAAGGATGGATTTCACATGTTCGGTCCGCAAGGGAATCAAAGAAAAAATGCAAGGTTGTAAAATGCATTTCTTATTATTGGACCTTTATTTCCCATTTATTCTCTACACCTTATGTTTTATTTTTCTCTAGAGCGGTTATCTTTGCACTAATGCAAACACTTTTAGATGTAGCACACAGAGAGCCTTTGAGGCTGCGTTTAGACAAGCAGCCAAATTCAGATTTATTTTTGACAGATCAGATCTCATCTCATCTGAAAAAAATCTGATGTGATTGGTCAAAAAAACAATTAATGGACAAAATATCAGAATTGGGCTGCCTGTGTAAACACAGCCAAAGTGACACAAGTGTGTCTTCACTATACTATTTTCAACTTCCCAACTAAGCAGTTTTTTTAATACCACTTTAAATGGTGGCTTTTCAAATGGTGAATATCATTCTTCAAGACATTCCGAGGCAGCAGTTTACTGTATCCTTGTTCAGCTGCTACGTTGACACCTTATGCCAACTGGTATTGCATTTTTTCCCTCAGTGAGTTCCTAATAAACACATATCCTACCTGAAAATCACAAGGTCTGACAGGCCTGGGCGAACAGATGTAACAACGGTGTTTGTGTAAAGTGTGTGAGTGTACAGCGTGTGTGTTTGTGTGTATGTGTTTATAAGTAGTAGTGTGAACGTTTAAAAGTTCAAATGTTTCAACAAAATTGTTATTGTTGACGTTAAGAAATTTTGAAAATCACAGTGCACTACCACAAACAGGTCCCGATCGTCAACATAAATGGAAAAATTGAAATGAAACAAATACCTAAACGCAACAATACTGTAACGTTAGTAGGAGATAAGCATCTTTACAATGATTTTCCACGGATATAAAGTGCTCCGCACGTCATCGCTGTTAACAGTTGGAAAAATGGAAAGGCAAGCGATGGCAACTAAGTCCTGTATTGCAATACTTTGAGAAGTTAAATGAGAAGGTGGTGGAATGCAAACTTTGCCAAAGGTGGAATTGAAGTACAGTATTGGTAGTACAGGTGCAATGCCGAACCATCTGAAAGGGGCACACCATGAGACCCAAATGTCACTAGAAGCAGCACAGGCCCCTAACCTGGGGTGTAGTGCAGCTGGTGCGCAGAGGAGCCACTTCTCAGAATGGCGATAATTTAATAGTGTTGATCAAAGTTGAATCAATATGTATCGCAAGATCACTTAAGGATTGATTAGTATTCTACATGACAAACCAAATATAATAGCATTTGGCTTTAGGCTACTTATAACATAACCAGGTAAACACGGTTAAACGGCGCTGTCTCTGATAAAAACATTGAAGGAAATAATTATACTGTAATGCATTTAGAAGTGACAGATTACAGAAAGGGGTAGGAGTGGCCATATATGTAAAATCTAATTTCATGGCATCACAATCTATAAATATTTCTGTTCCAAAGAAATTTGAGCTCCTGGTTGTAAATGTGTCCATAAATGTGCTTTGATTTACTGCCCCCCTGCTGCCATTACAGATTCTATTGGTGCTATATCTGAGTGTGAAACACTCGGAGTTGGTAGTGTTAAACACTCGGAGTTGGTCATTTTAGGCGATTTGAATCTGGATTAGCTATCCCAGGCCTCAGAAAAATGTAAGAGTATATCCATTGATTTTAATCTGACTCAATTGATCATAAAACCCATATGGCTAAATGTGATAAACTCTGTTAACTCCTCATTGATTGATTTAATTCGTACTAATATAATTAATTTCAAATCCTCAAGGGTTTTTACATGATATGTTTTACTATGATTTAGCCACTGTTTCCTATATTCCTAACTAGAGGTCGACCGATTATGATATTTCAACGCCGATACCGATTATTGGAGGACCAAAAAAGCCGATACCGATTAATCGGACGATTTTTTTTTTTTTTATTTGTAATAATGACAATTACAACAATACTGAATGAACACTTATTTCAACTTAATATAATACATAAATAAAATCAATTTAGCCTCAAGTAAATAATGGAACATGTTCAATTTGGTTGAAATAATGCAAAAACAAAGTGTTGGAGAAGAAAGTAAAAGTACAATATGTGCTATGTAAGAAAGCTAACGTTTCAGTTCCTTGCTAAGAACATGAGAACATATGAAAGCTGGTGATTCCTTTTAACATGAGTCTTCAATATTCCCAAGTAAGAAGTTTTAGGTGGTAGTTTTATATGAATATAGGACTATTTCCCTCTATACCATTTGTATTTCATTAACCTTTGACTATTGGATGTTCTTATAGGCACTTTAGTATTGCCAGTGTAACAGTATAGCTTCCGTCCCTCTCCCCGCTCCTCCCTGGGCTCGAACTAGCAACATAACAACAACAGCCACCATCAAAGCAGCGTTACCCATGAAGATCAAGGGGAACAACTACTAGAAGGCTCGGAGCGAGTGACATTTGAAACGCTATTAGCGTGCGCTAACTAGCTAGACATTTCACTTCGGTTACACCAGCCTCATCTCAGGGGTTGATAGACTTGAAGTCATAAACAGCGCCATGCTTGACGCACAACGAAGAGCTGCTGGCAAAACGCACAAAAGTGCTGTTTGAATGAATGTTTACGCGCCTGCTTCTGCCTACCACCGCTCAATCAGATACTTAGATACTTGTATGCTCAGTCAGATTATATGCAACGCAGGACACGCTAGATAATATCTAGTGATATCATCAACCATGTGTAGTTAACTAGTGATTATGATTGATTGTTTTTTTATAAGATAAGTTTAATGCTAGCTAGCAACTTACCTTGGCTTACTGCATTCACGTAACAGGCAGTCTCATTGTGGAGTGCAACGAGAGAGAGGCAGGTCGTTATTGCTTTGGACTAGTTAACTGTAAGGCTGCAAGAATGGATCCCCCGAGCTGACAAGGTGAAAATCTGTCATTCTGCCCCTGAACAAGGCAGTTAACCCACTGTTCCTAGGCAGTCATTGAAAATAAGAATGTGTTCTTAACTGACTTGCCTAGTTAAATAAAGGTATGAAAAATAATAACAACAATAATTAAAAAATAATAATAGGCAAATCAGCGCACAAAAACACCGATTTCCGACGTCTACAAATTCTTATTTACACTGACAGCCTAGGAACAGTGAGTATACTGCCATGTACAGGGGCAGGACGACAGCACGGTGATTCGATCGATCAACCTTTCGGTTACTGGCCCAAACATTCTAACCACAAGGCTACCTGCCGTCCTGATTAGCACGCCTCTTTTAAACAATTCAGAGTGAACGATTGATCTAACCCTTGGTTTTTTTTAAAGTAATCTGGGCTCATTCAGATGAGAAATCAGGCCTGGGCCAAAGCAAAGAAGACTCTGTAGTGGACTGGCAATTTTTAAGACAACTGAGAAACATACAGTGCCAGTCAAAAGTTTGGACACACCAAGTCATTACAGGGTTTTTCTTTATTTTTTTTTACTATTTTCTACGTTGTAGAATAATAGTGAAGACATCAAAACTATGAAATAACACATGAAATCATGTAGTAACCAAAAAAAGCTTTGCAGACTTTTGGCATTCTCCCAACATATTTCATGAGGGAGTCAATTGGAATTCATTTCAATTAACAGATATTTAGTTAATTTGTGGACTTTATTTCCTTCTTAACTTCTTCGATATAGGGGGCGCTCTTTTAATTTTTGGATAAAAAACGTTCCCGTTTTAAACAACTCGACTATGCATATAATTGACAACTTTGGAAAGAAAACACTATGACGTTTCCAAAAATGCAAAGATATTATCTGTGAGTGCCACAGAACTGATGCTACAAGCGAAACCAAGATGAAATTTCAAACAGGAAATGGCCCAGATTTTGAAGGCGCTGTGTTCCAATGTCTCCTTATATGGCTGTGAATGCGCCAGGAATGAGCCTACACTTTGTCGTTTCCCCAAGGTGTCTGCAGCATTGTGACGTATTTGTAGGCATATCATTGGAAGATTGACCATAAGAGACTACATTTACCAGGTGCCCGCTTGGTGTCCTCCGTCAAAATTATTGCGTAATCTCCAGCTGCGTGCATTGTTCCATTTTCTTCAGAGGAGAAACACAACTGCCACGAATGATTTATCATCGAATAGATATGTGAAAAACACCTTGAGGATTGATTCTGCCATGTTTCTGTCGATATTATGGAGTTAATTTGGAAAAAAGTTTGGCATTGTAATGACTGAATTTTCGGGTTTTTTTCTTTGCCAGATGTGATGAACAAAACGGAGCGATTTCTCCTACACAAATAATCTTTTTGGAAAAACTGAACATTTGCTATCTAACTGAGAATCTCCTCATTGAAAACATACATCCAAAGTTCTTCAAAGGTAAATGATTTTATTTGAATGCTTTTCTTGTTTTTGTGAAAATGTTACTAGGCTTAATGCTATGCTAGCTATCAATACCTTTACACAAATGCATGTGTAGCTATGGTTGAAAAGCATATTTTGAAAATCTGAGATGACAGTGTTGTTAACAAAAGGCTAAGCTTGTGAGTGAATATATTTCATTCATTTCATTTGCGATTTTCATGAATAGTTAAATGTTATGCTAATGAGCTTGAGGCTATGATTACGCTCCCGGATACGGGATTGCTCGACGCAAGAAGTTAATGCGTTTGAGCCAATCAGTTGTGTTGTGACAAGGTAGGGGTGGTATGCAGAAGAGACCAAGTCCATATTATGGCAAGAACCGCTCAAATAAGCAAAGAGAAAAGACAGTCCATCATCCCTTTAAGACATGAAGGTCAGTCAATGCGGAAAGTTTCTTCAAGTGCAGTTGCAAAAGCCATCAAGGGCTATGATGAAACTGGCTCTCATGAGGACCCCAACAGGAAAAGACCCAGAGTTACTGTTAGGAATTTTATGAATAATGACTAAACAATATTTTCATTTCAAATAGAACTATAACTAATTAACTCTACTCTGTTTTATTATATCTGATTAACAATATAAATTCATAAGGAAGGGATTGTGGAGCATGAAACGGGGTAATAAAATAAAATAAATATAATTCGAGCTGGATTCTGGGTTTTAAGTAAGCAGAAAGGATCTTTAACCTATGGTTGAACTGACTCAACTTAGCTCTGGGATGTTTAGATAAGGCAGTGAGTGTTTTCCTAGGTTTTCCATTATCTAGAGCTGTCTGCTGAATAGTGATAGATGAAGACTTCAGAAGTTTAATCTTGATTTAACTGTGTGTCTGGAGTGAGCGAGCAAGGGGGTGGGAATAAACTTTTGAACTGTTCTGTCCTGGTCGATAGGGGAAGGACATTTTATAATCTATGACGTCATATATTGTATATAAACTGTTGTTCGTGGTTTCATGGCAGCGCGCTCCGAGAATAAATACTATTATCTAATTTTGATAAGACTGATCTCTGTCTATTTTATGCAAATAGGAATCTTACAAATTCTTATAAAATAGACTGAATGATTTAATTAACGTACAATTATAGGAGTTATGAAATTCCAATAACAGTTACCTCTGCTGCAGAGGATAAGTTCATTAGTTAACAGCCTCAGATTGCAGCCCAAATAAACGCTTTACAGAGTTCAAGTAACAGACACATTTGAACATCAACTGATCAGAGAAGACCGCATGAATCAGGCCTGAATGGTGGAATTGCGGCAAAGAAACCACTACTAAAGGTCACCAATAAGAAGATACTTGCTTGTGCCAAGAAACATGAGCAATGGACATTAGACCGATGGAAATCTGTCCTTTGGTATTATCAGATATTTGGTTCCAACCGCCATGTCTTTGTGAGACGCAGAGTAGGTGAACAGATGATATCTACATGTGTAGTTCCCACCGTGAAACATGGAGGATGAGGTCTGATGGTGCTTTGCTGATGACACTGAGGGATTTATTTAGAATTGAAGGCACACTTAAACAGCATGGCTACCACCACATTCTGCAGCGATACGCCATCCCATCTGGTTTGGGCTTAGTGGGACTATAATTTGTTTTTCAACATGACAATGACCCAAAACACACCTCCAGGCTGTGTAAGGGGCTATTTGACCAAGAAGGAACGTGATGGCGTGCTACATCAGATGACCTGGCCTCCACAATCACCGGCCTCAACCCAATTGAGATGGTTTGGGATGAGTTGGACCGCAGAGTGAAGGAAAATAAGCCAGTACTCCGCAATTGTGTGAACTTCTTCATGCTGTTGGAAACTGATTTCTCATGAAGCTGGTTGAGAATGCCAAGAGTGTGCAAAGCTGTCATCAAGGCAAAGGGTGGCTACTTTGAAGAATCTAAAATGTAAAACATATTTTGATTTGTTTAACACTTTTCTGGTTACTACATGATCCCATATGTGTTATTTAATAGTTTTGATGTCTTCACTATTCTACAATGTAGAAAATAGTAAAAAATGAATGGCCTTGCCTAAACCTAGCAACTTGTTTTTTAAATAAATTAGCAAAAAATATTCAATTTTATTTGGAACGGCAAGCCCAAACAAATTAAACGTACCTATTTAAATATTTACTATGAATTCGGAAAGCATAAATTATTAAATATTTAAGCATTAGACCTCTCACTAAAGGCATCAGTCATACAAACATTATTGTTAAATCCAAACTGGTTCTCTAGCAGATATGCAAGAATGTCTCACCCCATGTTCAAGAATGGCTTTTTCCCTTTATTCAGATTACAACCTCTCACTTTCGGTTATTTGAAAATAAAATAATCTCCAAAATATCGCTATTTTTAAAACAATTTTAGTTTAATCCACCATAAAAAACGGAATAAATATTACAAATATTATGGTTTAACTGAAATATACTGAAAATAAGGTAATCTTTGTCAATTATATTATAAATAGGACTGGTGGAGTTATGTCACACATGCAGCGAACATAATACATGGAAATGTCTGCTCTACTCAAAATTGGGGGTTGAGTGGAGCTGAAGGATGGGACTAAAAACAATCAAAAAGTAACTATTGTAAAATATACTGTGTCCATAAAACATATATAGTATGTATAAGCTGGAAGTACAGCCTAAGTGTTGTTGTCCATTAGTTTACTACAATTAGGGGAAAATAATAAGGGGAAATGTATATACAGTGCCTTGCGAAAGTATTCGGCCCCCTTGAACTTTGCGACCTTTTGCCACATTTCAGGCTTCAAACATAAAGATATAAAACTGTATTTTTTTGTGAAGAATCAACAACAAGTGGGACACAATCATGAAGTGGAACGACATTTATTGGATATTTCAAACTTAACAAATCAAAAACTGAAAAATTGGGCGTGCAAAATTATTCAGCCCCTTTACTTTCAGTGCAGCAAACTCTCTCCAGAAGTTCAGTGAGGATCTCTGAATGATCCAATGTTGACCTAAATGACTAATGATGATAAATACAATCCACCTGTGTGTAATCAAGTCTCCGTATAAATACACCTGCACTGTGATAGTCTCAGAGGCCGGTTAAAGCGCAGAGAGCATCATGAAGAACAAGGAACACACCAGGCAGGTCCGAGATACTGTTGTGAAGAAGTTTAAAGCCGGATTTGGATACAAAAAGATTTTCCAAGCTTTAAACATCCCAAGGAGCACTGTGCAAGCGATAATGTTGAAATGGAAGGAGTATCAGACCACTGCAAATCTACCAAGACCTGGCCGTCCCTCTAAACTTTCAGCTCATACAAGGAGAAGACTGATCAGAGATGCAGCCAAGAGGCCCATGATCACTCTGGATGAACTGCAGAGATCTACAGCTGAGGTGGGAGACTCTGTCCATAGGACAACAATCAGTCGTATATTGCACAAATCTGGCCTTTATGGAAGAGTGGCAAGAAGAAAGCCATTTCTTAAAGATATCCAAAAAAAGTGTTGTTTAAAGTTTGCCACAAGCCACCTGGGAGACACACCAAACATGTGGAAGAAGGTGCTCTGGTCAGATGAAACCAAAATTGAACTTTTTGGCAACAATGCAAAACGTTATGTTTGGCGTAAAAGCAACACAGCTAATCACACTGAACACACCATCCCCACTGTCAAACATGGTGGTGGCAGCATCATGGTTTGGGCCTGCTTTTCTTCAGCAGGGACAGGGAAGATGGTTAAAATTGATGGGAAGATGGATGGAGCCAAATACAGGACCATTCTGGAAGACAACCTGATGGAGTCTGCAAAAGACCTGAGACTGGGACGGAAATTTGTCTTCCAACAAGACAATGATCCAAAACATAAAGCAAAATCTACAATGGAATGGTTCAAAAATAAACATATCCAGGTGTTAGAATGGCCAAGTCAAAGTCCAGACCTGAATCCAATCGAGAATCTGTGGAAAGAACTGAAAACTGCTGTTCACAAATGCTCTCCATCCAACCTCACTGAGCTCGAGCTGTTTTGCAAGGAGGAATGGGAAAAAATTTCAGTCTCTCGATGTGCAAAACTGATAGAGACATACCCCAAGCGACTTACAGCTGTAATCGCAGCAAAAGGTGGCGCTACAAAGTATTAACTTTAGGGGGCTGAATAATTTTGCACGCCCAAGTTTTCAGTTTTTGATTTGTTAAAAAAGTTTGAAATATCCAATAAATGTCGTTCCACTTCATGATTGTGTCCCACCATTCTTCACAAAAAAATACAGTTTTATGTTTGAAGCCTGAAATGTGGCAAAAGGTCGCAAAGTTCAACGGGGCCGAATACTTTCGCAAGACACTGTACATTATCCTGTCCTGGTGAAAAACAAGATGTTATCCAATTGGCTGTGATTACATTTCCAATACTCTCGCCCATGTGGAAATTCTGTAAGAGTAATGTATATGCTAATTATTTGATGGTCCGACCGCATTCTGTCCCCTATCCAGGACCTCTAGACCAGGTGGTGTCAGAGGAAGGCCCTAAAAATTGTCAAAGGCCCCAGCCACCCCAGTCATAGACTGTTCTCTCTACTACCGCATGTCAAGCGGGACCGGCGTGCCAAGTCTAGGACAAAAAGGGCTTCTCAACAGTTTTTACCCCCAAGCCATAAGACTCCTGAACAGGAAATCAAATGCCTACCCGGACTATTTCCATTGTGTTCCTCCCCCCAACGCCTCTTTTTACACTGCTGCTACTCTCTGTTTATCATATATGGATAGTCACTTTAACTATACATTCATGTACATACTACCTCAATTGGGACGACCAACCAGTGCAACCGCACATTGGCTTACCGGGCTATCTACAATGTGTCCCGCCACCCACCAACCCCTCTTTTACGCTACTGCTACTCTCTGTTCATCATATATGCAGTCACTTTAACCATATCTACATGTACATGCTACCTCAATCAGCCTGACTAACCGGTGTCTGTATGTAGCCTCACGACTGTATATAGCCTGTCTTTTTACTGTTGTTTTATTTCTTTACTTACCTATTGTTCACCAAATACTTTTTTTGCACAATTGGTTAGAGCCTGTAAGTAAGCATTTCACTGTACCTGTTGTATTCGGCGCACGTGACAAATAAACGTTTTAAACTTTTGGTGCCAGCGAGAACGACATAAGAAAGTAGTCAAGATGACTAGCTTGATTGAGTATCCGACGAAGATAATTGTAAGGACTTTTTTCCTATTAATAATGTAACATGAACAGCTGTACAGAAAGAATAATGTTAAGGCCAAATTACAGAGCAGTAACTTCTTGATGCATTTAAAGCCTTTAAGTCCGGGAAACTCCAGGGCTGGATGGCATACCAGTTGAGGTATACCAAACTTTTTTTGATGTACTCAGAAGACTGTTTTATCTAGGTCAGGATATTTTAGCCTCCATATATCCATTAGTTCCATTATATCCATGATATTTGTGATTTCCTTAAGGGTGATAGTTTGAAGTGTGATTTTCTTTACGGTCCATTGAGTAATTTAAGTTTGAGATTCTTTGTCCATGGGAGAAGTATATTTCAACCCCTCTAGTCCTTTCGCCACACAACTTCATCTAAAATAGTTGAACGAGTTTCCTGTAAACAATATATTATATTCCTTCTCTAGTAGCCAGGTAAATATTGATTATCTTTTCTTATTATCTGCTAAGCCATTACAATTATACTTATTTCACCATTTACCATAAAGAGATACAAGTTTCAATTGTATTAATCATAATATACGTTTGTAACCTTAACATTAAAAAGCACCATAATGATTGAGTGTACATATAGCTATACTATGGTATTTGAATTGCTACTTGGATAAACCTCCAATTGTTCTCCACTAGTCCACCCGCCATCCCAAGTTGGATTGTCATTCCAGTGACTGGCAGACCACCCCTGTCCAGCTGTATCCTAGGGCTTTTGAGAGATTGGGACCCATCCTTTTAAAAGAACACACAGTGCCACCCACAGAACAGAAGCAGATTAACTGTCAAAAGCATTTCCAACGCCCTCCTGTCCATTGAATTGTATACAGTTATACAAAATAAAATTACAAAAAATAAAAAAATCTTGCATATCTTAATTAATTTCCACAATTAACAAAAAATACACTTACCTATAACCAGGATTGTTACCTAGAACCAGGATTGTTACCTAGAACCAGGATTGAAATGACAAAATGTACATTTTTTCGGCAAGCAATTATTATTTTGGCAAACAATTATTGTGATTCATCCTGTATTGTCCCTATCATCATTACCCTATAGCAACAGATGTGAGACACACACACACACACACGTGCAATCACGCACACTCCCCACCCTTCCCCCAAACAAGCTCAGATGTTCAACAGTTATTCCATCCCCAAGCCCAACTCAAGAGAAGACTTGATGTGCGAATGCATATACAGCTCTAGCTGTTTGAGAAGGCATGCAAAATTGAGCAAGAATTGGGAGATTTTATTAACTAATGTCAAGTCCTAGCTGATGGTGCTCAAACACACCCCCCTACCCTGAAAAACACACACACAAAACACACACACACACACACACACACACACACACACACACACACACACACACACGTCCCCTGTTGTGACCATTTTCCCAAGTATCTCTGTGCAGTCAGACTTTGATTATTTTGTGCCACCAGGGCCACAATAATTTGATTGCCAGCACTGCCACTACCTGGGTGGAGGTCATTAAGGTTCTCATTCCGTATATTATGCTCACCCATCCGGGGGCTTGGGTTTCATTGGACCAACTCTGTCAGGTTAGCTCAGACTAGAGGGGGCAGTGCTGCTTTAGTGGGTCTCTGACCGTGTTGATCTTTCTGTCTTGTCTGTTAATAGGTTACTGGCAGTAGGCCTATACAACGGATAAAGATTTCTCCTTAGTGTGTGGGTCGCTCAGGTGTCTGACAAATGTCTTTGTTTTTTATGACAGTGTTTTTCTTTCTGCTTGCATTTTGTATTTTTATGTGTGTATTTTCAGTAATTTATGTAATTCAGGGCTCATCAGTAAAAAGAGACCTTGGTCTCAGTATAACGCACTGATATTTAAATATATATATTTTTAACTACAAAAAAAAATTATCTCATGGGGCCAGAACTCAACAGTGTGCACCACTAGGCTTTAATATGCTTGGATAATATGCTCCCTCTGCTCGAAAATTATATTATCAAACAGTAGGCTACTTACACCATTAAAGAAGAATACGATCGAAATGAACATTACCATGAAACTGATCGGATCAAATGGTTGGCATGCAGATGCAGCATTTGAGTTTCACCCATAAAATGTGAAGAATTATCATTCACAATTGACAGTGATGGCCTTATATATAATTAGGTAGGCCTAACTTGCTGTTTTAGAATTATTTTTATTTTTTTGAGTCACTATTTCTACTGTGTAGGCATAGGCAATTGTTACATTTGGATGATGCATTATAGGCTACAGTGCCTTCGTAAAGTATTCAGACCACTTGACTTTTTCCACATTTTGTTAGGTTACAGCCTTATTCTAAAATGTATTAACTTGTTTTTCCCCCTCATCAATCTACACACAATACCCCATAATGACAAAGCAAAAACATGTTTTTCGAAATTTTAACAAAATAATTCAAATATAAAAACAGAAATATCACATTTACTTAAGCATTCAGACCTTTTACTCAGTACTTTCTTGAAGCACCTTTGGCAGCAATTACAGCCTCAAATTTACTTGGGTATGATGCTACAAGCTTTGCACACCTGTATTTGGGGAGTTTCTCCCATTCTTCTCTGCCGAGCCTTTCAAGCTCTGTCAGGTTGGATTGGGAGAGTCGCTGCACAGCTATTTTCATGTCTCTCCAGAGATGTTCGATCGGGTTCAAGTTCGGGCTCTGGCTCTGGCTGGGCCACTCAAGGACAGTCAGAGACATGCCACAAAGCCATTCCTGCGTTGTCTTGGCTGTGTGTTTATGGTGCTTAACCTTTGCTCCAGTCTGAGGTCCTGAGTGCTCTGGAGCAGATTTTCATTGATGATCTCTCTGCACTTTGCATCGTTCATCTTTGACTCGATCCTGACTAGTCTCCCAGTCCCTGCCACTGAAAAACACCCTCACAACATGATGCTGCCACCACCATGCTTTACCGTAGGGATGGTGCCAGGTTTCCTCCAGATACGACGCTTGGCATTCAGGCCAAAGAGTTCAATATTAGTTTCATCAGACCACAGAAACTTGTTTCTCATGGTCTGAGAGTCTAGGTGCCTTTTGGCAAACTCCAAGTAGGCTGTCATGTGCCTAGGGGCGGCAGGGTAGCCTAGTGGTTAGAGCGTTGGCCTAGTAACCGAAAGGTTGCAAGTTCGAATCCCCGAGCTGACAAGGCACAAATCTGTCATTCTGCCCCTGAACAGGGAGTTAACCCACTGTTTGTAGGCCGTCATTGAAAATAAGAATTTGTTCTTAACTGACTTGCCTCGTAAAATAAAGGTAAAATATATATTTTTTTTTTTTTACTGAGTAGTGGCTTCCATCTGGCCACTTTACCATAAAGGCCTGATTGGTGGAGTGCTGCAGAGATGGTTGTCCTTCTGGAAGTGTCTCCTATCTCCACAGAGGAACTCTAGAGCTCTGTCAGAGTGATAATTCAGGTTCTTAATCACCTCCCTGACCAAGGCCCATCTCCCCCAATTGCTCAGTTTGGCAGGGCGACCAGCTCTAAGAAGAGTATTGGTGGTTCCAAACTTCTTCCATTTAAGAATAGAGGACAATGTGATCTTGGGACCTTCAATGCTGCAGAAATGTTTTGGAACCCTTCCCCAGATCTGTGCCTCAACACAATCCTGTCTTGGAGCTCTACATACATATCATTCAAACTTATGGCTTGGTTTTTGCTCTGACATGCACTGTCAACTGTGGAAACTTATACAGACAGGTGTGTGCCTTTACAAATCATGTCCAATCAATTGAATTTACCACAGGTGGACTCCAAGTTGTAGAACCATTTCAAGGATGATCAATGGAAACAGGATGCACAAGAGCTCAATTTAGAGTCTCATAGCAATTGTTTTTGAATTTTAAAACATTTGCAAAAATGTTTAAAAAAACGTTTCGCTTTGGTCATTATGGGTTATTGTGTGTAGATTGCTGAGAATTTGTATTTATTTAATCAATTCTAGAATACAGCAGTAACGTAACAAAATGTGGAAAAATTCAAGGGATCTGAATACTTTCCTAAGGCACTGTATGTATATTCTAAAATTATATCATACAATAAGCTACATGTGGGTACCAACTTTCATTAGGAAATTATGCCAAAAATAAAATAATTGTGCTGCTGTACCTAAAAACAAAAAGCACACCCCTGCCCCAACAACAGATATTAGACAGCTTCACAAAAATGGACTGATTGAGAAAATCACAGCTTTCATTACACAAAGCCTACTGTATCTATGACTGCCATAGATAGAACTTCATTGCGCAATAGCACCATATTCTGCATTCACTTGAAATTATATGATTTAAAACAATTGTTTGAACAGAAAACCGCTAACCTATAAGTGTGATTGCCTATGAATATGATATGATGGCAGAAATAGGGACCTTGTTGATAGCTTTGTCAATAAATCAACTTTCTTTCAAAAATGTTATGTTAGTGCCTACAAAACTCCTCCCCACAGGGCTTGCATGTTGCTGACATGCCTATCTGGCATGGGGACAATACCAGGTGGGGACACAGACAATGGCTTTTAAAAAGAAGGCACATACCTAAAAGACTAATACCAATGACACAACAATGTAATGCATGTATACATTTTAGCATGGGTGACCCCAGTGGGAACCAAACCCCACGACGCTGACGTGCAAGTACAATGCTCTACCAACGAAGCCACACAGGACCATGTCTATGGACTTCAGTGTAGGCCCATATCCTGCTTCTGTAGACAGATAGCTGATTCACAAAGGATTTGCTGTACGTTGCCTGAAAAAAGGATTGGGCAATGTTTATATGGTCCCCTTTCAAACAGCCACATTTTTACCACATTCTTGTCAGCATTCACCATTTATATAGCCATTGTTTAGCCGCACCTGAGCAAGAGACATTACACTTTGACCCTGTTGTTGCGACTGTCCTGGTAACCAGGACAGGACAGCAAGCTCTAAAATCTTCAGATAGCAATGCACTGCTTTAAATTTTTCACGTTCACAACACAGTTAGCAGCTTGCCATACTTGTAAACAATTACCTTGTAATGTGTTAATTTTCCTTATGGGTAATAAAAGGTTGGCGACAGTTAAACTCAAAACGTTGTCTGATATGTTCTGGTAATTATGAGCTGGCTAGCCAGCTAGATAAAGCTGAATAACATGCATGCATCAAACCAAAATGTTGTCTAAAACGTTGCTTTTACTTGCCTGGCTTGCTAGATTGACATAGCTATCCTAACATTTTAAACAGATGTGTTTTCAGGTGCAAAAAAATGAACAGGTAATGCCATTTGGATTCGGCTGCTGCAATGACATGCAGACTGCCGTTTTTGTGTTTATACATTTCCATAATGACAAGGACAAGTGTGATGTCAGACAACAATGTGACTTAATGCGTGCCAAAGACGGTAAGATGAAAGGCGACGTTTTTACTGAGGGGTTGGTGGGATTTTTAAATACATTACCGCAATTATAACTACGTCGTTTGGCAGGAATAAAAGTACAGGTTTTGTCACCGGCGATACCTTTCAGATATAAAGAAAAGTCAGAAAAAAGTTGCCGGAATGCTAAAGTCGGCTGTTTTTGAAAGGGATAAGATAGTCCACTAACTGTGTCCAGAGAGATTGGCTCGTTTCAGTGCTGAGAGACATGAGGGACGAAAGGCCTGTGATGCTGATGACTGCTGCTGTTTTCCTTATGTTTAACATCATTTCTTCTCACAAACACGTCGCGAGCTGGAAAAGGCCAGCGAGCTTGGGCCTCCCGAGGCCTAGCTGCACAACCACACGCAGTGAAAAGACGGAGAGGGGGAGAGAGAGAGAGGGAGAGGGAGAGAGAGAGGGAGAGGGAGAGAGAGAGCAACAGAGGGAGGGAGAGAGAGAGAGCTTGGTCTGCGCAGCCTGCAGACACCACTCAGCTAAAAGCTGATAGGAAGTGACGGGCTGCTGATTAGTCAACTCACAGCCCTGGCGACCAGTGGCTGTATGTGTACGGGGCTGCGCACACACTGAACACCGAAAGATTGAATAGATACATACAGATTGAGAAGGCACACACACACAATCCTACACACAGTTTGTTCTAGCCCTGTATATATCTGCTGTGCTGCATGCTTAAAGGCATACAGTGATGTTTTGCCTTTGCACGCACGCACGCATATTCCTTTGCGCGTGTGTGTGTGAGCACATGTATGAAGTGGGGGGGGGTGTTGGTTGGTTGGTTACCTTGAGGAGATAGACAGGGATGTTGCTGAAGTCCACAGGGAGCTTGAGCAGGAAGCGAGCAGAGAACTCCCCCGTCTGGAACACGAGAGGCAAGGAAAAGAACATCACACCGTGTACAGATGGAAAACAGACAGGCACACAGGGTAACACACAGGTCATATTGAAACAACACAGGCGCACTGCATGGGAATGATTAGGGATGGCTACAGATGAGTGAATTGCAAATGAGATTTCAGAACCTGTTTGAATAGATCTCATCTATCTGTCTTAATGGGACGATTTTTGGACAAATTAGAGATATTTCCTGATTTTAGGGAGCTATTGATCCTACGGATTTTCAATGTGGTTAATTTGCTGACTAGCTAGGTCTAAAAGGTTAATTGTATATTTAGCCTACAGAATAGAAAAAATGATCAATCCATTGAAAGAGATACTTTTTAGCCAGTAGTTCTGAAAGTAGCACTCACGAGACAAAAAAGTGGTCCCCGAAAATTGCATACTACGTCACATACGTGCAGATATGTGCACCACGTCATTACTCTCTCTCGCTCTGCTGTGTGTGCATCTTTCTAGCTGTCACTCAAATGGTGAGGGGCTGAAAGCTCATTGGCTCGCTTCAAACTCAAATTGCTAAGGGGCTGGCCCACATAGGAGAAAATGGCGCAGCACAGCTTCCATTAAAACAGTCGCTTTCAAAACTAGGGATATTGTGGCTAATTGAGGCAAAACAGTCATTCTGCATGTATGAACTACACATCAACACATCCAGGCCAAAGATAGAGGTATAAATAAATACTGTAAGAGAATGTCTTTAACAATTTTTCCAATAAAAATTATGTAAAAATGTATAAATAACGCAGATGAACTAATATACAACTAAAGGAATTAAGAGATGTAGAACAATAAAGCCATCTTAAACATATCACTGTCTGTTACCCCACAGACCACACCAACCCTAAATACATCCTTCAGAGGCAAACCTCATCTGCAAAGACAGAACTTTCACATGTACACATTGAAATGTTTCTAAACATCATCCTTTCCCATCAAGACACATATAGAAGACCTTCTATTTCATAAAAGTAGTAGGTTAGTTAGGGAGTGTGTCTCCACACACACACACACACACACACACACACACACACACGGCCTTGCTTTGAAACATGCTTGGGGCGCCACATCCTCACCTAGCATAATCCACCCTTTCACAAGGCGGTTCAGTGATAGCGACATTCACTTCGCTGCTGTGAATTTATTAACCATGTCGCCAGCTGAACTGCCGGTGTATGTCTACATTATGTCTGGGTTTAGGTGCTGCAATTTACATAGGATGAGGTTTAGATGTGGGGGTCAAATGTTGGAGAGAATCAAGAGAAACTATAGCCTCGTATCAGTCCGTCCACAAAATTAAACCAGTGAAAAAATGTAAATAATCAGTGCGCAAAAATATTTCAAACAAAGAGAAGCTGAATGCTGAGCTACATACTAGGCACAACTCTGGGTGGATGTAACCATGCCCTGTGACGTGGCTGTATCATGTAGCGTACCCAGCTGTTCTTGTGCCCGGCGTAGATCTCCATGCTGCGGCTGTAGTTGGGGTCCTCGAGCAGGCTGTCGTACTCGAAGAGCAGCCGGGAGCTCTCGCGCAGACGCTGGCACTGGTATTGGTGGTACTGCTGGATAAGCTCCTTCACCAGCTGAAGCAGGCACTCCGGGTCCCCCGCATCCCACTGTACCAGGTGCTGGAGAGAGAGAGTGAGAGGTTATTAAGAGGGGTTATTGTTAAGACCTTGGCGCAAAGTGAACAAAATAGCTTGAACAAAATATCTGAAAGCCTATATAACTCAAAGCATGCTCATTTTGGGACGATATAGTCTCAGTTCATGATCTATGTTATCTATTCTGGTATCTAACCGCAGAGAACTATCCTTTGAGGCACTGACTTAATTTCATCTACACTAGAGGCCATCTACACTCGCCATGTAAGAGGAGCGAAATCAATTGAAACGAGGAAAGGAATTGAAAACACAATGGCGAGGAAAGAGACCCAATGGTTCACTAGAGCCCCATTGACATCCATTACGGGAATAATCCCAAACTATCCCATTTACCCCTGCTCCTCTTCCTGCATCGCAGGAACATGACATCGCCACAGGATTTCCTGAAGCGACACAGAGCTGCGTTGGTTCGCAGTGAATCCTTTGATCATTCCCACCCCCAATGCAATATATCTGACCTCATTTGCCAAAATGGTTGAAAGAAGTGGCTCAAAAAGGAGGAGAGGAAAGTTACCAAGACAAATGTTAGTGATGGGAAGGAGCATTGTTTCAAGGAAGCGGATAAGGATAGCAGGGACCTGGCCAATATTTTTTTGGCGCTCCAACTTTTGGTACACAATGGTTTGGTTAGGCATCAAAGACTGGACTTTGTGAGCCACAAATGGAATATTTTCCATTTAGACGACAGAGAGGGGGAAAAATATACTCCGGGTGTTGTTAGGACAATAAATTAAACACGTTGAGTGCATTTTGAGTTCCAGTTCCATGCAGTGTACGCTATTTTGAGTAGTGGAGAGAGCGACCCTTGCGTGTCCCTTACATTTGCGATAACTCTCCTCCCATAAACAGGGCATTTGCATGAACAATGCCAAATTCCCCTGACCTCACTGACTGAAGCTGACAACAGGTATGCAAATGTACAGTAAAAAAAAAGAGGCATAAACAAGCAACCACCTGTCACGAATCGGTAAGCCTTGTTACACAACATCTTCCACTGGCCTAATTATACAAAACAGGATGTTATTGCTCCCTCTGAAGGGGGGTAATTGTTCACTGACGTATGAGGAATAAAAATACAACATTTTAATTTGAGTGACACTGTGCGAAAACAAACTGCGGGAAACATGTCAGCCAAATAAACACAAATGGACGACTGAGCCTCGATGCAACGTAGCACTACGCAGGGGTCGACTGTCGACTTACTTTGAGTAGTAGAGGAAACTCAATAGTTCAAAATGTGGCATACGAGTGTGAAAACAGTGGCAGTGACTGAGTTTGTCACACTTTTTGGACTTTTAAATGACAGTGCTCTTGTTTTTTTTTCAACATGATTTTTCCTTGCTTTAGTGAGCCACAACTCTGTCTGCAGGCTTAGCTGAAACACATATACAGATGGAGAAAGGAGAGGGAAGATCCATGGTGATGGATCTTGCCCATTTGAGCGAGACCTACAGTAAGCAAGTCATCATTACGGACAGGACTCACAACACTAGGGCGGGCAAGAGGGCAGAACTTCACGGATCAAATCAAAGTCATTCAGTACAAAATGGAGTGTTGAACAAGTGTAGCCGACATGAAAGGATATTTTCTTTGGTAGACAATATAGTCTAATGACCATACCCATATGATTTTGATCAGTTTGTCTTAGAGAGCACACTGCATCATTTCAGGTCAGTTCCATTTCAAAACCGGTCAATCCAGGCTTGAATTCAATGGACACACTTACACCGAAGTTTAAATTCTTGTTTGGTATGGAAATCAAACGGATCTCAACTCCGGTGAACTAAGTCCAAGAACACAGCCCTAAAAGCTCCCGTGAAGAAGTGAAAGCTAAACCTGTCACTGAGCCCTTCTGAAAGATGGATCCAAGCCAAATGGCCAAACTGTGACGAGACAACAACAAACAACTGAGTCATGACATAACCGGTAAAGACATAACCACAATTCCAGGTCTGATGGCAGCTGGTCCAATGTGTATTCTCTGCTCATGCTGCGGTTTGTATGCATCACTCCGTTTCTTTGGCGTGTTGTATAGCAGTTCTGTCAACCGGCCAAAGGTCAGTCCAGTTGTAGAGCGAATGTATAGATAAAGCAACGACTATGAACATGAGTGTGTGGATAAGGAGGGCCATAGGTCCCAAAAGTAGCCCATACCAACCCGATGCATTGGGGAGTAATGATGACACAAGGCCAGTCTTTGACCTCTATCAACTTATCTGCTTGGCTGTCTGTAAGTCTGTCTGTCTACATCACATCAGAAGAAAGCTTCCATTGTTTCCTATTGGACCACACCCCTCCTCCTGGAATCGAACAGGGAAGCAGAGGGCAAAGGCAGGCCATTCAGTACTGGTGACCTCATCATCATGAGCTGCGAGTGGTTACCAGCAATGTCGGGCTTCCCGAAATATGGGGGAGATGCAAACAAGGACGGGCATTGTCCAAAGAGGCAGAAAGATGGCCCAGAGGCAGGAATGAGCTGAAACTGAGGAGGGACTAAGAGGAAGTGCTGTGTCAGGATTGTGACATCACATATCACTGAAACTTCACTGAGGAGGAAGGGAGAGGGAGGGGGAAACTAAAACATAATCTTTTCAAACCGTTTTGTTTTAACATTTTTCAAAATACATACACACATATACATACATATGTATGTATGTAGTATATGTGTGTGTGTGTAAATATATATACACACAGTACTTATGTCATGCGATAAAATACAAATGAATGACTTAAAAATCATACAATGTGATTTTCTGGATTTTTGTTTCAGATTCCGTCTCTCATAGTTGAAGTGTACCTATGATAAAATGAAAGACCTCTACATGCTTTGTAAGTAGGAAAACCTGCAAAATCGGCAGTGTATCAAATACTTGCATTACATATATACACACATACATACATATACATAAATATACATAAATGTATACACACACATATATATATATATATATATATATATATATATATATATATATATACATAAATGTATATATATATATATATATATATTTATAAATGTATACACACACACACATATATATATATATATATACATTTATAAATATATATGTATATATATACGTGTGTATACATGTATAAATATATATGTATATATATATATATGTGTGTGTGTATACATTTATAAATATATATGTATATATATATGTGTGTGTGTGTATATATATATATATATATACATACATATACACACACACATATATATATATATACATACACACACACGCGAATGATGCCAGCTGATTAATGAATTCGACTGGCTGAGAAACACTGCCTGCCTCTCTCTCGTCCCGACCACCGACCACTACACGTTCATTATTATGGGACAGTTGGAGATCGAATTTGAATATTGAAACAATGTTGCAAATGTCAGAGAGACAGACAGCAAGGATTATACAAATATCTGCTGTTGCAAACTAAATCTTAGTCTAAAAGAAATGTGAGTTAATGTCTAGATGCTTTTATAGTGGAGATCAAGTTTATAACTTCACTGCCTGGGCTGATGAGACAGTGGATTGCGCAGTCAGATGGAACAGAGTAAATAGGCATTTTAATGTCATTATAGTTAGCAGGTGGTAACTACTGGATTATAAACTGGGTGGTTTGAGCCCTGAATACTGATTGGCTGACAGCAGTGGTATAACAGACCGCATACCACGTGTATGACAAAACATTTATTTGTACTGCTCTAATTATGTTGGTAACCAGTTTATAATAGCAATAAGGCACCTCGGGGGTTTGTGGTATATGGCCAATATACCACGGCTAAGGGCTGTATTCAGGCACTCTGCGTTGCGCATAAGAACATCCCTTAGCCATGGTAAATTTGCCATATACCTCATGCCTTTTTGCTTAAATAGACACCGGCTGGAATGCGCTTTTAACCAATCAGCATTAGACCCACCTGTTAGATATATATTCATTTATTTACAAAAATATATATGGGGGATTGGAAATTATGCAGACAAATTATTCACAATGCTTGCACCTCATCCTGTGTTCCTTTCCGTAAACTCCAAACCAACAGACAACACTATGGCAAGATAATTAATTAGATTAGTTATTCGAACTTAAATTCCTTTTTTTAAAGGCCCAGTGCATTCAAAATTCTGCTTTCCTGTGTTTTGTATCGTATTGTACAACAGCTGATGAAACAAACACTGTAAAAGTGTGAAAACATGTGATCAGTGTTGCTGGTTGAAAATACAATTTACACAGGACCTTATAATTGCATGGGTGGGAGTTTCGGCTTGCCTGGTGTCAACACCAGAAAGTAAATTGGTTATAGACCAATAACAAAGAGAGTTCCAATCCCCTCTGCCAATTACAGTGAGTTTTATGCTTTCCCCTCCCCACTCAGCCAGAAACATTTCTGCTTGAAAAAAAGTGTTTTGCTAAAAAGCCATTTATGTCCACTTGAATGGAAAACTATTACAGTAAGGTACTAAATTGTTACCCAGAAATGATTTGATATTGATATAAATACGGATGCATTGGGCCTTTAAACAACAGAATTTTAATAAAAAAGGGGAGAAGTATAGACTACATAAAGACAGTCAGAGGTCATTGACAAACACAATCTAGCTCCAAACCTGACAAGGTAGTATACAAATCCACAGGACTGGTTGATGCAATTCCATTAGAGAAGACATTACATTTCATTGGATGCAGTCTTGGGGAAAATACAATAACTTTCAGCAAATTGGGCATCATTTCAGATTCCCAAACCAATAGGGAGCTAATAGAACAAGGTCAGGAGAAAATGGGTACAAAGTGTGAAATCACATGTTCTCAAGAACAAGCTGTAGGCCCCCTCTCACTGAAGAGACCCAAGCTGACAGAATTATGTCTTCCTCTGCCATAACGACTGTGTCGTGCCGATCCAATATTTCACTGAGCTGTATCGAGAGAAGGGTGCTGCCATCTGAAATTTAAAGATAATTATATAGGCCAAGGCAAATATTTGTTTGTGTATTTAATGTGATTTTTATATATGCTGGCAACCTGATCCAATAAATCTCTTGCTGACTTGAACGTATCAGGCATTAAAAACTCCCAAGTATTAAATTAATCTGCAGTTAGTCTTCTAATTGAAGTGTGGGCTCACGCCCTGTTTCGCCCACGGAAAGTGCCAAGTCTAAGATCACATTAAATTGCTCTTGTCATGTGTTTAAGACACTTGGCAATGGAATCCTCAGCCCTGTAGTGTTCCTAAAAGACAACCATGTGGCTTGGGCCCAACATGGCACTACAGTGGTGGCTCCACTAAATGTTCTGCGATTATGCTGTGGGACTTGAAGGTCATTTGTGGTTTATTACGGTACCCTGCGTCACCACTTCATTGCTCCAGACCAGAGCAAGGGGTCGTTAGAGCACTGATTATGCTTTTGGCGCTACTGTGTCTCTAATTGACAATGAATGGGCGACATAAACCTAAATAGAAACTGATAATTGTGCACGACTTCAGTGCTATAAAAAACTGGATGTTACATTAAGGTTTTTATTCTACGAGAAACTTAAAGACTACAATTAGGGTGTGGAAATGATAGGATTATTCTGCTTTTACTGTAGTACTGTAGCCCTACTCCCGACCAGTCACGTTGTACAGCACCTTCAGTGGAGCAGCGATCTAAGACCCTACATCGCAGTGCAAGCTGTGTTGCTACAGATGCTGGTTCAATACCCATGCCGGCCTCGACTGGGAGACCCATGAGATGACTGTTGGTTTTTGGTTTCTCTCCCTCTAAAAACATAAATAAATCATTCTAAATAACAAACTGGCTTTATTTACAAATTAGTAACAATGTCTCACCCCATGTTCAAGAACAGCCCTTTTCTCACTCATTTTACATTATTTGAAAATGAAATAATCTCCAAAATGTTTTTTTTTTTAAACAAAGTGATTATTATTATGATTAATATAGATTCATATAAAAGCCCCTTGGATATTACCACAGATATATTATTAACCCTGTTATTAGCAGGACAATATATATTGGTCATATTGGTTATGGCTCCCGAGTGACGCACAATGGGATTACCTTGCAGTTCTCCAGCTGTATCCACTGAAATAGCGGTGGGCGTGCAAGGTTCAAGGCACGAGGGCAGGGGGCACGGGATGGGCCAAAGAGCGGTGCACAGAAGACGGACCTAGCCCATGGGGAAGGGAGGAGGAGGAAGGGGAGGGGTGGTGGACAACCACCCCGCCACACTAGGTAGCACAGAGCAACACTTTAAGGGGCATTGCACTAATAATGGAGCTGACTAGGGAAACATTCCTGCTATTCTCAGTGCCAGTCTGCACGTTCAAACTAAAACAAACAAAACCCAAAATCGTAAATAACTTCCTCCATTAGTAAATCCATGAGCTGTTCTGCTCGGTCTGTCACTCAATCCCTGCGTGCAGCTTGCTCTGCATGCGCTCAGCTCACGGTGGCTCTGAGTCATTGAGTATCTATAGCAACGGCTCCGCTTGGGCTGCTCTGCTCAATGAAGACACATGACAAAACTATTATTTTCAGTTAAATAATCTCCTGTTTTATATTTGACAAGGTTGAAGCACTTCTAATACCATGTTATGATCTTAGATCTGACTGTACTGCGCAGCCATAACCCTATGTATAATGTCTGGGCTTGGTTCGGATCGCGGATCTCTAATTTATTCCTTGTGTTATTATTTTTATATTTTTCTCTCTGCAGTGTTGGGAAGGACCCGTAAGTAAGCATTTCATTGTTCGTCTACAACTGTTGTTTACGAAGCATGTGACAAATAACAGTTGATTTGACTGTACACTCTTCAGTCTGCATGGTCAATGCAGCAGATAAAACAATATGTTGATGAAAACAATGCTGCTTTCCACTTTGCTTCTAAATATAAATCCACAAGACTTCTATAATGACACTATTAGATTGTGTATCTTAATGTCTGCAAACAGATAGTTTGACTTTTCTTAGCAAGTTGTGGCTAAAATAAATTATATTAGGAGCTAATACTAATACAGCCGGGAAACCAGTGCTGGTGTAGGCCTAAATCAGAATGTTGGTTGTGTAACAGTACCTTCTAAATCAGACATAAATAGGTGAAACATGAATATGTTAGCTACATTAAGAGAAAAACATTTAATGTACCCAAAGATTATAGGGCCCCACTCCCCAGGGAAACACAGACCAACACTGGTTCCTACCGTCACAATAACTCCTCCATAGAGGTCCTATTAGTGTGCTAATTCTATGAACACCTCTCTGGCCGTTTCATTCATTGTCATGTCAAATAACTATGTATTCAAAGTGCCCACTATTACGTTATATCTATCAAATTAGAATAATCATTCTATTTCCATGATTCCAACAGTTCTCACCCAAGTGTTTTGATCTAAAATCACAAGTCAAAACGCAATTGTAAAATTTGGTTAAAAGTAAGGCCTAGATTTTTGTCTGTATCATGGAGCCCTACACGGAGTGTCGGAAATGAGCTCAAATGAGATCAACATTTGGTTGAAGTTTGATTGAACCTGTATAAAGCAATCAGAATGGAGAAAGCCCCATTGAAATCACTTAGAATGTATGTATGTGTTGCCACCCTAAGGTCATGCACTACTCATAAAGCACATTTAGAAATGTTATTATAAAACAATATAAAACACCATCAAAAATTGGCGGAAAATATTGATATTTTGGCCATATTGCCCAGCCATAGATCAGCACCCGTACTCTGAGACGCTTTATCCATACCTCCCACTGGACCAACATGGGTATCCTGTCCTGACTCGGTCTCCATGCTTTGAACTCCAACTTCCTCTTATTCAGCAGCGGGTGTTAAACAATAGCCAAAACTCCTTCCCATCAACCGTCCCTGCTCGCAACAATAGCAGGCCGTGATGAAACCATTTCTATAAACTTTTGTCAGTGAGCCAATAATAAACTCTCCAATAAATGCCTGGGACTCGTTATTCCGCAAAGCAGGAAGGAAGGGAACAACGGTTTGTACACTATGCCACGGTCACTGCAACTCTTTTTATGGGCCATCTGGGGACCATTGTTACCAAGTTTACTGGGAACAAGATGTACCTAGCTAGACTACTGAGGGAAGAGCACCCTTTGCCTAGCATTCAAGACTGTTGGGAGGTTGAAGCAATGTTCACAACATTGCGAATGTTCACAACATTGTGAATGTTCAGATTGAGAAAATGCAGTAGAACCAGTGGGATTCAGCCAAATTAAGAACAATGACTTATTGTACAAGACCAAACATCTCAGAGGACTATTAATCCTAACTAGCGTAATCCTAACTTAACTTCGGTTCACCAAAACATTTAGTAATGCTAATGAAGGTCTATAACAGCTATAAGAAATCATGCCCTTGTTTGACTGCAAATTAAGCCATGTAACAGCTGAGATTTATCAAATCATCCCAACATACAATTAGAAAGGAAGAATGATCGGGGTGAATTTATATACGTAAGCGCACGCATGCACACACACAATGCTCACAAGTGGGTGTAATAGAAGCTAGATTCCTAGTTGCTTTTCACTTCGTTTAGTCGGCATACAGTAGGTAACCTTCAAACCCATAGCAACGTCTCATAAGATGTATCAAGCTGTCATTAAAATGTATTTGTTATAAATAACAGGAACATGTCAAAATTCCAGTACTGTTTTTAAAGTATAAGTACCTAGGTGTCTGGCTAGACTGTAAACTCTCCTTCCAGACTCATATCAAACATCTCCAATCGAAAATCAAATCAAGAGTCGGCTTTCTATTCCGCAACAAAGCCTCCTTCACTCACGCCGCCAAACTTACCCTAGTAAAACTGACTATCCTACCGATCCTCGACTTCGGCGATGTCATCTACAAAATTGCTTCCAACACTCTACTCAGCAAACTGGATGCAGTTTATCACAGTGCCATCCGTTTTGTCACTAAAGCACCTTATACCACCCACCACTGCGACTTGTATGCTCTAGTCGGCTGGCCCTCGCTACATATTCGTCGCCAGACTCACTGGCTCCAGGTCATCTACAAGTCCATGCTAGGTAAAGCTCCGCCTTATCTCAGTTCACTGGTCACGATGGCAACACCGTAGCACGCGCTCCAGCAGGTGTATCTCACTGATCATCCCTAAAGCCAACACCTCATTTGGCCGCCTTTCGTTCCAGTACTCTGCTGCCTGTGACTGGAACGAATTGCAAAAATCGCTGAGAACTTGTCAGTCCTTAGCAGTTTGCAAGTGGTAATGCAAACAAGCAAGCACTCAGACAGAAGAGTAGCAGGCACTCTTCTATTTCTCCCTAAACTAAAAAAACATTTGGTTGTTGTCAGCTGACAAAACAACTAGTGTTTATACCAGCCTTAAAGAAGAAAAACTCAGTTTCAACAGTTTTTTTGGGGGGGGGGGTTATTATATGTCTACCTCTGACAGATTTTACGTCTCTAACGATGCTGGAAAGCCATGGATTTGTCCTTCGACAAATTGTGGGGTTTACCAAAAAGAAAAGTCCCCACATACATCTTGCTAGGAATGTGTATATCCTGTATGTGGGTAACTCTCAATGCAGAGTCGGTCAGGGTGGAGTGAGTAGGCTATCATGCCTGGCTCAAATTACTTATGCTGTCATTTTTTTCTACAGGCTTCAGGGCCTGTGATTCGAGCTAGGCTGAGAGAAGCCTGCTGTCTCTATACCAATCAGCTGTGGTGTCTGAAAGGACAGACAGGGACATGCTGGCAAGAGAGAGGGGACACTCACAGTCGCAGACACACACCCTGCTGCCCATAAACTTTCACTGCTGCCCGCACACATGCGCGCACAAAAGCATGGACCAGGGATTTTTCTGCCATTAAAATACTTGGGCAGGCCACCTATAAGCATTTTTTTCAGGCCACCCAAGTCCAAACAGTGTAAAAACATAAATAAAAACAAATATTTACAAAAAAATCAATACATTTTCGGGATGGAAAAACATTTTCAGTGTAAACTTAAAACAACTAAAACCAGATATAAAGCACACGACATGACCAAAGGTATGTGGACACCTGAATATCTCATTCCAAAATCATTGGCACTAAAATAGAGTTAGTCCCCTCTTTGCTGCTATAACAGCCTCCACTCTTCTGGGAAGGCTTTCCACTAGATGTTGGAACATTGCTACTGGGACTTGCTTCCATTCAGCCACAACAGCATTAGTGAGGTAGGGCACTGATGTTGGACGATTAGGCCTGGCTCGCAGTCGGCATTCCAAATCATCCCAACGGTGTTCGATGGGGTTGAGGTCAGGGATCCGTGCAGGCCAGTCAAGTTCTTCCACACTCGACAAACCATTTCTGTATGGACCTCGCTTTGTGCACGGGGGCATTGTCATGCTGAAACAGGAAAGGGCCTTCCACAACCTGTTGCCACAAAGTTGGAAGCACAGAATTGTCTAGAATGTCATTGGATGCTGTATCATTAAGATTACCCTTCAATGGAACTAAGGGGCCTGATCCATGAAAAACAGTCTCAGACCATTATAGTTGGCACTATGCATTCGGGCAGGAAGCATTCTCCTGGCATCCGCCAAACCCAAATTCGTCTGTCGGACTGCCAGATGGTGAAGCGTGATTCATCACTCCAGAGAGGGCATTTCCACTGCTCCAGAGTCCAATGGCGGCGAGCTTCACACCACTCAAGTCGACGCTTGGCATTGCGCATGGTGATCTTAGGCTCGTGTGCTAGTGTGCGGCTGCTCGGCCATGGAAACCATAAAGCTCCCAACGAACAGTTATTGTGCTGACGTTGCTTCTAGAGGCAGTTTGGAACTCGTAGTGATTGTTGCAACCGAGGACAGAGATTTTTAGAAAGCTACGCGCTTCAGCACTCGGCGGTCCCATTATGTGAGCTTGTGTAGAACACCACTCCGCAGCTGAGCCGGTGTTGCTCCTAGACGTTTCCACATCACAATAACAGCACTTACAGTTGACCAGGGCAGCTCTAGCAGGACAGAAATGTGATGAACTGACTTGTTGGAAAAGTGCCATCATATGACAGTGCCATGTTGAAAGTCACTGAGCTCTTCAGTAAGGCTATTCTACTGCCAATGTTTGTCTATGGAGATTGCATGGCTGTGTGCTCAATTTTATACACCTGTCAGCAACGGGTATGGCTGAAATAGCCAAATCCAGTAATTTGAAGGTGTGCCCACATACATTGTATATACAAAAGTATCTAGAAACAATATTATAATATAATCTTTGAGAATGAACAATCACCAAAATAAAAGCTAGACAGTCAGAATTTAAAACTCCAAAAACAATGCAATTAGCAGTAATGATTTTGTTATCATGTTTGAGCAAAACAACACAGCATTATCCATGGCAAAATGCATCAAATTGCAGGAAATTAGATTTAAAACTTTTTTTTTTTAAGTATCTCAGCTCCTTGGCAAAGTGTAAAATTGCAGGAAATTTGCATTAAAACTGCAAAAATGTTTCTCAACTATATGGAGAAATGTGTAGAATTGCAGGAAATTAGTAAAAAAAAAATAATAATCTAAAATGTCTACACCGCCAAGATGAGAGCCTCTCCCAAAAAATGTAAATGCAGCCGTGCCAACCGCGCCCACCACCACGCCTACCACCTAAGGCCCCTTTTGATCCAGAATAAATCCTGAGCACACGCACACACACACACGCACACACACGCAGTGGTCGAAAAGCACTGGGGAACTCCCGTCCCAAGGGGTTGTTTTAGTAAAGGTCTCGGCAGGTCTCAACCTGACTAATGACTAATTATAGACACAAAGAGGGACAGAGGGGCATACGAGTGGAGGGAAGAGGGAGATTAGGGAGTATGGATAATGCAGACGTGGCACAAGTACATTTTTGTAATCCACTTAACCAAATGTAATGTCTACCGACACCAAGCATTAAAAAAAACCTTAAGCAGCCTGCCAGGACTGGTTCCAAGCCGCTCATTTTACAGAAAGATTACAAGAGCATAGAACTTACAAACATATGCCACAAAATATTTTTTTTTCAGTAAAGTTTAAATGTGGGTTACCATTTAAACTTTGATAAAAACAATGCTGGCTATCATTTCAAATTAAAATCTCTACTGAACCTACAAAATCACAGACAAAAAATAATAGTTATCTAAATTTGAACCAGCATGCAGCCTAGTACACTAATACATAGTCTGCCACGTGACCAAATGAGACCTCTCCCTCCCTTCCTCTCCCTTCCTCTCCCTTCCTGTCAGTTTCCTCGCTTCCCTGCGTCTTTCGAGCAGCTCCCTAGCGGTCATTCCGCAAATGATTTCTGTCATCGGGCTTGGGTGTGTGCATACAGCCACAGCACTCTCCATTGTACAACGTCCCTCCCCTCTCAAGCCAAGCCCCTCTACAACAATTAAGAGGCGTGGGACCAGCTAGCAGGAGTGTGGCCCATAGACCTCTTCTGTTGGATGAGTAGATCCACAGTGGACTGGTGGAAAATTAAGGGGAAACAATGAGAACAGGGGGGCTGTCAAGTTCAACGAGGGAACTTTATAGACTTGGATGGGGGCTAATTATGGTATTTTGAAAGGGTAGTAGCGAGCTACTAACCTCAATTAGGAAGCCAAGTTGGGCCACAAGGCATCCATTTGGGCTGTTTATAACACTGTTGAGCTATGTAGACTGGATGGAAACCACATTGAAAGTGAAGTGCTGTTAACACTATTCAGCATTTCTACTTTCAATGCAACCTAAGCGAATCACATTTGGTCTGAAGTCTTCCAAAATCACTATGTAAAAAAAAATCAAGCCTACCCACTCACCAAAATAAAGGCAGCAAGGTGACAAGACCGTAGTCTCAATCCACCCGCCCACAAAGGAAAGACCCACTGGTCTAGACTCAAGACCAGCACAACTTAATTTAGGGCCTACTCATCAATCACATTTGCCTCATTGCTTTATCCGTCTCAGAGTGTTTCCCATGGTCGTAATTACATTATGTATTCCAGCCTATTCCAACCACTATCTCAGCACGCTCCCTCACCGCAAATAACCACTCTTTGTTCAGCAGGCACATAACCACCAATCAAAAACAAAGATTGAGTCGTTAGGTTATGCCGAAACAAATGTGTCAGTCTCGTAAAGGGATGAAACAGCGACTCTCTCTTTCCTTCAATAAACCCATTAGTCTTTCCTTCATGTGGTACAGTGTATTCGGAAAGTATTCAGACCACTTGACTTTTTACACATTTTGTTACGTTACAGCCTTATTCTAGGTAAAATAAATAATAATCTTATCAATATACTCTCAATATACTATCAATATACTCTGGCTTACTTGTACACAGTGAGAGCATGCATAATTTCCAAAACGGCAAGAAGACCAAGACTAATGGATGCACATGCAGCGTTAGCGCTGCTAGAAGGTACAAAAACAACTCAGATGGCGGGGAATAAAATAATCATGACATCTCTGATGATTATTCTTCTGATTCGAAGCCTGAACCTATACCTCCGAGGACTCAATGCAAAAAAAACAGAACGGTGCGTACTGAGCAGGTGCCTGCACCACCACCAAATGAAATGGTGAGACAGGAGAGAGGAAGGGATGGCACCGTTTGGATAGAACAAGCTGGTGACAATGCTACTGGACGATTATCAGCACAAAATGTTGGCAAACGTTGTTTGGAATCAATCCTCAAGGTGTTTTTTCACATATCTCTTCATTGATATATCACGAACGATATACGAAGCTTGCTTTCCTCTCTGAATCCCATGGAAAAATACTGGCAGGTGACTTTTGCGCACCAATTTCGGCGCAGGACACCGGGCGGACACGTGGTAAATGTGGTCTCTTATGGTCAATCTTCCAACGATCTGCCTACAAATACGTCACAATGCTGCAGACACCTTGGGGAAACGACAGAAAGGGCAGACTCATTCCTCTTGCGTTCACAGCCATATAAGGAGATCATGAAAGACAGAGCCTCAAAAATCCTTGTCATTTCCTGGATGCCAAGTCATCTTGGTTTTGCCTGAAGCTCACGTTAAAGGGCACGCACAGAGAAGATATTTGTATTTCTGGACACGTCAGAGTGTTTTCTTTCGAACAGTAGCAATTATATGCATAGTCGAGCATCTTTTTGTGACAAAATATCTTGTTTAAAACGGGAACGTTTTTCTTCCAAAAATGAAATAGCGCCACCATAAGTGTAAGAGGTTAACTGGTTTTTGTGAAAATGTTGCGTGCTAAATGCTGCTCAAAATGCTATGCTAGCTTTGCATACTCTTACACAAATTAGTCAATTTCTATGGTTCAAAAGCATATTTTGAAAATCTGAGATGACAGTGTTGTTAAGAAAAGGCTAAGCTTGAGAGCAGACGCATTATTTTCATTTTATTTGCGATTTGGATTGTCCCGAATCCATTTCTGTGATGTCTTGGCTGTGTGCTTTGGAGAAGGTTTCCATCAAGGATCTCTCTCTGTACTTTGCCCCGTTTATCTTTCCATCGATCCTGACTAGTCTCCCAGTCCCTGGTGCTGAAAAACACCCCACAGCATGATGCTGCAACTACCATGCTTTACCGTAGGGATGGTGCCAGGTTTCCTCCAGACGTGACACTTGGCATTTAGGCTAAAGAGTTCAATCTTGGTTTCATCAGACCAGAGGATCTTATTTCTCATGGTCTGAGAGACTTTAGGTGTCTTTTGGCAAACTCCAAGCGGGCTGTAATGTGCCTTTTACTGAGAAATTGCTTCCGTCTGGCCACTGTACCATAAAGGCATGATTGGTGGAGTGCTGCAGAGATGGTTGTCCTTCTGGAAGTTTCTCCTATCTCCACAGAGGAACTCTGGAGCTCTGTCAGAGTGACCATCGGGTTTTTGGTCATTTCCCTGAGTGTTCTTGGGGAACTTCAATGCTGCCTTAATGTTTTGGTCGCCATCCCCAGATGTGCCTCGACACAATCCTGTCTTGGGAGATCTACGGTTAATTCCTTCGACCTTATGGCTTGGTTTTTGCTCTGACTTGCACTGTCAACTGTGGGACCGTATTAAAACAGCTGTGTGCCTTTCCAAATCATGTCCAATCAATTGAATTTACAACAGGTGGACTGTGATCAAGTTGTAGAAACATCTCAAGGATGATCAATGGAAACAGGATGACCCTGAGCTCAAGTCTCATAGCAAAGGGTCTGAATGCTTATGTAAATAAGGTATTTTTGTTTTCTATTTTTAATAAATTAGTAAAAATGTCTAAAAACCTGTTTTTGCTTTGTCATTAAGGGGTATTGTGGATAGATTGATGAGGATTTTTATTTATTTAATCCATTTTAGAATAAGGCTGTAACGTTGGAAAAAGTCAAGGGATCTCAATACTTTCCAAAGGCACCGTCTCTTTATAAACATAAACTACCTTCACCCATGTTCCCTATGCTGCTTTCTTCACTTGTTCTTCTCCCGATTTGATAAGATCTAGACTCAGTAAGACGTATAAAAGGTGCTTACACATGGGCCGCGGTAAACGACAATTGAACTGAGAGAAAATCTGCTTACCGTGTGTAGAGGCCAGAAGTCCCGATAGTTGTCAGCTCGATTGTTGTCAACATTGTTTGATTGGTTGACAAGACGAACTCTGCACATTGGTCAACCGTGTATTTTGCCGCCCTACTCCCATTGAAGTCGGAGAATTTCAGGCGCTTACCAAGGCCCGTCTTAAAAGTGTTGTTGTGTACTGTTTTTGCTACCTTTTTATTTTTTCTTTATTTTGATTTAATTTAACCTTTATTTCACTAGGAAAGTCAGTTAAGAACAAATTCCTAATTACAATGACGGCCTACCCCGGCCTCCCCTAACCTGGACAACGCTGGGCCAATTGTGCGTCGCCCTATGGAACTCCCGATCATGGCCGGTTGATATACGCCTCTTGCACTTAGAAGCAGAGCCTTAGACCGCTGCGCCACTTCTTTCACCTGTGTAACGTTGTCTTCCTCCTGCTTATTCTGGGGTTCTGAATGATTGCAGTGGTGTTCACAATTGACAGCAGCAACACGGACCTGTTAAATTGACAAGAAGGGTATTGATATAGCTGCGTTTAGGCATGGCTTCCTTGTTTGGAGTCTTAAGTGTGTTACTCATTCTGCTGGAGTTGACCTAGTATTTTATATTACAGTTGTTTTTCCCATTTGTAACTCACCCACCAAAAATCACAATATGCGGTTTACATTGTGTTCTCTGTGCTGGTCTAATTCCTATAATGAAAAAGCAGAAGAATCTGTGCGCTCTCAGTTAGTAATAATGTCCCAGGTTTGTGCCATTGAAGAATAAATAATTGTATCTTTACTTCAAGTAAGATGTGTATATGTTATGTATAAAAGGCATATGGATGCACTGTTCACTATTTGGATTTCTTTAAAACAATGTAATTTTTGGAGTTCATTTATGATTATGGATACATTCTGCATTTCTGCTTTTGTATTTTGCAGCAGCTTTAGCATACATTTAAAAAAACACTACAATACATTCACAGATTTCACAACACACTGTGTAACCTCAGGCTCCTACTCCAACACTACCACATATCTACAGTACTAAATTCATATGTATGTATAGTGCGTATGTTATTGTGTGTGTGTGTGTGTGTGTGTGTGTGCCAATGTTTGTGCTGATTCACAGTCCCACCTGTTCCATAAGGTGTTTTTTTATCTGTGTTTTTAAATCAAATTGTACTGCTTGCGTTGGTTACTTGATGTGGAATAGAGTTCCATGTAGTCATAGCTCTATGTAGTACTGTGTGCCTCCCATAGTCTGTTCTGGACTTGGGGACTGTGAAGAGACCTCTTGTGGCATGTCTTTTCGGGTATGCATGGGTGTCCGAGCTGTGTGCTAGTAGTTTAGACCGACAGCTCGGTGCATTCAACATGTCAATACCTCTCATAAATAAAAGTAGTGATGAAGTCAATCTCTCCTCCACTTTCAGCCAGGAGAGATTGACATGCATATTATTAATATTAGCTCTCTGTGTACAACCAAGGGCCAGCCGTGCTGCCCTTATCTGAGCCAATTGCAATTTTCCTAAGTCATTTTTTGTGGCACCCGACCACACGACTGAACAGTCGACAAGGTGCGACAAAACTAGGGCCTGTAGGACCTGCCTTGTTGATAGCTTTACAATAGACAGACATCTCCCCATCTTAGCTACTACTGCATCAGTATGTTTGACCAAGGTTACTCCAAGCAGTTTAGTCATCTCAACTTGCTCAATATCCACATGAGTTATTACAAGATTTAGTTGAGGTTTAGGGTTTAGTGAGTTTTTTGTTCCAAATACAATGCCTTTTGTTTTAGAAATATTTCGGGCTTATTTCTTATTTCTTGCCACCCACTCTGCTCTTTGTTGAGTGATGCAGTCATTTCAGTCACTGTAGTAGCTGATGTGTATAGTGTTGAGTCATCTGCATACATAGACACTCTGGCTTTACTCAAAGTCAGTGGCATGTCGTTAGTAAAAAATGAAAAAAACAAGGGGCCTGAACAGCTACCCTGGGGAATTCCTGATTCTAACAGGATTATAATATTTCAGAGGCTTCCATTATAGAACACCCTCTGTGTTCTGTTAGACAAGTAACTCTTTATCCACATTATAGCAGGGGGTACAAAGCCATAACACATATGTTTTTTCCAGCAGCAGACTATGATCAATAATGTCAAAAGATTCACTTAAGTCCCACAATCAAAGCAAGTTAATCTGACTTTGAATCTGCATCAGAACACATCAATAAGTTAGTTCTGAATTGCTTTAATACAGCATTGCATTCTAACACAATGAATTGAAATGGATTTCACCTTGTTCATATAGTTGGCAGACATGTTAAATAATTAAATACAGTCATCCACCAGCTGAAGGAGAAGAGGATCTGGTAAAATAAGGGCATGTTGCTAATATCCTCTAGGTAGGTAGCTAGCTAGATAGCGTCTTTGCAAAAATGACTAGTATTCATGGTATATTGTAAATATCTGACTGCTACAAGGATAGTATTCTGTAAACACCAAATGCATAAATAAGCAAACAAATATCAGTTAAAATATGAAATAGATCAATTAAAATATTCAACATATCTTTCATTTTGGCTAGTAGCCGACAGCAAAGGTGTCAGCTTGAGATGACATGCCGTAGCTTGTATGGATATGTAGTCTTGCATGATGTCTACTTTGATGCTAATTGGTATTTTAGAATCTGAGAGTAAATATAACTGAATATATTTATAAAAGTCCCCTTGTTTTGATAATCATCTCAGGGACGTCACGCCAGGGAAAGCCTACATGAAACACAGACCTTGTTTGAAGTGTAATTTTCCCTATGGGAAACATGAATGGTGAACAAACCATTGGAACTGTGTTTGACCACTAGGTTTTAGGTGTATTTTGTGGCAAGGGCTTGGTGTCTGTGTTCGAGTGGGAAGGTGCACAGTGTACACAGCACAGAAGGAGCGAAGGAGACAAACGTTCATAAAAACAAGAAAAAAATAGTGTGAACCTTGCGATACAGGCATTTGGAACATCAGGTTAAAACATAAATTCAATATAATCTCCCAGCCCTACTTTAAGTACATGTTTTTATTGACGGTTTGTGGGCAAAAGGTATGCTACATGTTGGGATGTTGATTAAATGGAAAATCTCCGTGTCCTGTTTGTTACATAAATAGGTTGTTTGGTCAAGAGAGTGAGGAGTGATTAATGGTTAAATTCAGTAGCAAGTGTTTGGGTGTGTACTTAGATTAACTGTGCAGCCTACACTTGCCGCACTCTCCTGTCTCTAAGCTTCATGTCCTGAGCGCATGCACCAAGAAACCTGTTTGTCCAAAATCTCCATCTGAGATCTAAAGATGAATGCAACATTTAAACAGTGAGCCAAACCACGCTATGTGTGTACACTCACCACTGTGAGGCTATGTTCTTCCAAGTAATGTGAACGGTGTGCACCACCTGAACTCATTAGGATCATCACCAAACTACGTTATAGCTTTGAAGCAGACTAGAAGCCGTCAGGTGAAAATGAGTCTCTGAATATCCATGTTGCAACATACTCCTCCCTCCCTCCACTCTACAAATAGGATAATAGTGCAAAATGGCAAATTAGCTCCTTTTTCCAAGGGTTAGTCAAAATGTGGTTTATGCAGCTGCTGCAAGTTCTTCTTCCTATGAGGAAATAAGTTACTCAGTCACCTGGTTCAGTGGTTTTCATTTGTCTCTTTCCAAACTCCCACCCTAAAGTTTCCAGTTCACAAACTGATTCATAACGATTACTGGCGAAGAGGTCTGCTTACTAGTCAATGGTGGGAAATGGGAAATGAACTGAAGCATTGAGAAAACAGGGTTTTATGGAGTAAGAGAGCAGGAGGGTGAGACTTACTAAAGATGGAGAAAGAGGGGGAGCAAGTAGGAGGGGGAAAAAACATCCCGGGTAGAGAAAAAGTAAGGATTAAGAAAACATGGCAAGAAAGACAGAGAATAAAGACAGAGGGGCTGCCAAACACTGGCGCGACAGAGGTGCTTCCCCTTATATGTACAGCTGTTTTACGAGACAGTGAGCAATACCTCCCCCCTTGTCTCCGAGACTCTGACAGGCTGGGGAATTTAACGTCTCTCTGTTAGGTGGCTTTAAAAATAGCCCTGTGGACAACTTTAAGACCCTGTAGTAATAGCAACAATAACAACCGCCTCTTGCCAAGCCTCTCAGCGCTTCGTCTGGCATCCGTTTCCAGCAGGGAGTTTTCCACAGGGACAACATATTAGACCTATAAACAAGTGAGTGCTGGACCCCATCTAGAATTCCTGGTTGCCATTCAACTCTTCCCTTTACTATCTTCTTATTACTTTACCATAAATCAGTTGTGTGTGTGCTGGTGGATTCCGAGGTCATATGTTTGTTCCTAGACTGTGTTGGGGAGTTGACGCCCATGTGAAATGCCCTGTCTTCCAACTACCCTGAACTTAACTCACAGACACCTGCTAAGCCTGTTGGGGAGACAATATATGCAACAAAATGACAGGTTGGCTTGCTGAGGTCATCCCTATGTTGGACACTGTTGTTTTGTTTGTTTTAATTTTTTTTCTGGTCCAGACTAGCAACCTGCAATAGAATGTTCCCAAAGATTGCTGCAGTGTTTCTGCTGCAGGCATTTAGCAGTGGTTGCTGTGCCACAGCAACAATCATTAATGCCACGGCCAAAAAATATATAACATGGAAAAAAATATATAACATTGAAAAAATATATAACATTTTTGCAATCGTGGGGAAAACTGCAGGTTGAAGAGTCTTTGTTAAAAAAAAGGAGATCCCAGCTTTCCATTCCTACTCTATTTAGTTCTCAATTCCTAAAAATGCACAAACTGCACCATTTAAAACACTGAGTTTTAAGCAGTGCATGGTTAAGGACCTTACCACTGTAATTTGCAGTAAGGGCATAGGGGAGAGTGGGGCTACATGTCAACTGTAGGTTAACTTGAGAAAAAACGTCACCCTACCTCAAAATCCTTTTTTGGGAGTGACTTAAATTGTGATGAGACAGATTACATTTTAGTTGCGCAAGAGTAGTGGGAACCAGGGAAAGTGTTTGGGGAAACAATGTGACATGAAGTGGATTCTGTGAGAATTACAGGCAGGGGTGTTTTACACCAGGTGGTGGTATACCCCAAGTCAAGCTAAGTTTTATGGGACATAAAATTCATCAATAGATTGCTAACTAGTTTTAAAATTACATTTAGCAAATGTATATGTAAATAAGGTATATTTTATTTTAGAAGTATTCATATATTTTTCTATGAGACTCGAAATTGAGCTCAGGTGCATCCCGTTTCCATTGATCATCCTTGAGATGTTTCTACAACTGTGGTAAATTCAATTGATTGGACACCTGTCTATATAATCTCCCCCAGCTAACAATGCACGTCAGAGCATTGAAGATCCCCCAAGAACACAGTGGCCTCCATCATTCTTAAATGGAAGAAGTTTGGAACCACCAAGACTATTCCCAGAGCTGGCCGCCCAGCCAAACTGAGCAATCGGGGGAGATGGGCCTTGGTCAGGGAATTGACCAAGCCGATGATCACTCTGACAGAGCTCTAGAGTTCCTCTGTGGAGATGAGAGAACCTTCCAGAAGGACAACCATCTCTGCAGCACTCCACGAATCAGGATGCTTTTCAGCGGCAGGGACTAGCAGACTAGTCAGGATCGAGCAAAGTACAGAGAGATCCTTGATTGAAACCTGCTCCAGAGCGCTCAAGACCTCAGACTGGGGCGAAGGTTCACATTCTAACAGGACAACGACCCTAAGCACACGGCCAAGACAACGCAGGAGTGGCTTCAGGACAAGTCTCTGAATGTCCTTGAGTGGCGCAGCCAGAGCCCGGACTTGAACCCGATCGAACATCTCTGGAGAGACCTGAAACAAGCTGTGTAGCAACGCTCCCCATCCAACCTGACAGAGCTTGAGAGGATCTGCAGAGAAAAATGGGAGAAACTCCCCAAATACAAGTGTGCCAAGCTTGTAGCGTCATACCCAAAAAGACTCGATGCTGTAAAGGTGCTTCAACAAAGTACTGAGTAAAGGGTCTGAATACTTATGTTAATGTATTTTTTTTTTTTTTTTTACTAAATTAGCAAAAATTACAAAAAAAAACTTCAGTTTTGGCTTTGTCATCATGGGGTATTGGGTGTAGACCGATGAGGGGGAAAAACGTTTTAATCAATTTTAGAATAAGGCTGTAATGTAACACAATGTGGTCTGAATACTTTCCGAAGGCAATGTACCTGGTCCAATATGTCAAAATAATTTTAACAATGTGTTACCAGGCTTATTTCTGTAGGTGGAAATTATATTTTAGAAGGTGCCCCCCCCTCCCCTACACATTTTTCAAGAAGAAACACTTGATTGCTGTATGTCTTGAGTATTGTAATAAGTATGTGTCTAAATATCTTAGTGTGCAATCTAAGCTAATTATTTAGCTAATGTATAAGGAAACTATTTTTAGGCAGTCTGAACCACACTCTTGTCACAATCGACAGTTTTCTAAAGAAGGGAGGAGGACATGCAGGCCAGCACATACAGAAGAAGTGATTACGCAACGCACCAACGCCTTTTCAACAGAACATTGGAGGTCGTGGGGTCAATATGGCTGCTTACTCATCCTCACATATCAATAACGGTACTTGAGTTCCAGATAAAAGTGCGTCAAAACAACAGAATGGTCCAAACATTTGGATCATAAACCGGAGCAGCAGAGTCATCTGCCTTCTATTGCTCACCACATTGAACCTGTCTGAGCAGCAACTTGGTGAGTCATTCGCATTTGGCCAGGGTGTTGAATTGGCTCAGCTGTCGGGAATTGTGGGAAATGAATGAGGTGGGGAATTGTACTCACTGGGAGTTCGGAGGGTTCTGGCAGGAATTCTGCATCCTCTCCAAATATGAAATCTGGAGGTAGTTCTGGATCCCGTGCGTTGAAGATGATATCCCCTGAGAAAGACCAGAATGATCACACCTTTCACACAACACGTAAAGAAAGATTTCTAGAATTTAATTCAGCCCACCATAGCAATGTTTACTACTCAAGCAGCGAGCGCACAGAAACATATTTTTCTGAATAGAGGTAGATTCTACAGAGATGGGGAGAATGTGTTTACTACAATGGTTCAACTGAATTAAGACCTTAGGTGAACAAAATGACTGATTCTAGCTGAAGAGATTGATGACCACTTGCATCAACATGAGCGCTTAGCTGTTTTACACTCAACTCTAATGAAATTTGAGATGAAATGGACCTGCACTGTTATTAAATAATGAGAACAGGTGAATACTGGTGGCTACACTTTTACAAAAACATGGTGCATGAACAACAAAAACACATACCACTGACAGCCCAACCGCCTAGTTCCTATTTCCAGTAACACTCAAACATTTACAAGTCCTGAAAAATAAAACCAGACAATCACGTTGTTCTGGTTAAATGCTTGGAATTGTACTATTTGCAATAAACCCTCACAGAGTAGTCTACCAATTGTGATAGAGAAATGAACTGAGTAGGGGGATTGAAAAGGCTACTCTAGAACTCAGTCAATATAGGGTTGCTCCATTTGATTTCAATAGCTTTTTGACTGCACGCTTTTTGATTGGAACAAAACGTTCTATACATACTTGCCAATGGTAGAAGTGTTCAAAAAGTAGTTTTTTGGACCTGAATGACAAAACATTTAGGAGAAAGGTGTGCTTAAAGTTGACCCGTTTTGAAAACTACCATGAGACATCCATGTCTTTATCACTGGAAAAGATAAATGGTTGAGTTTGATATAATTGAAAAGCTTAAAAACAGGGTTGTCAAAGTAAAATGTTTTCATCATACAAATGTCTTTTTTTTTATATATATATATATCATTTTTTTTTACCTTTAACAGTAATTATTTAAAAAAATTGTAAATTCAGATTTTTTTCATTTTTGCATATTTTGCATTATAGACCCAAAAAAGTATTTAGTCAGCCACCAATTGTGCAAGTTCTCCCACTTAAAAAGATGAGAGAGGCCTGTAATTTTCATCATAGGTACACTTCAACTATGACAGACAAAATCTGAAAAAAAATCCAGAAAATCACATTGTAGGATTTTTTATGAATTTATTTGCAAATTATGGTGGAAAATAAGTATTTGGTCAATAACAAAAGTTTCTCAATACTTTGTTATATACCCTTTGTTGGCAATGACAGAGGTCAAACGTTTTCTGTAAGTTTTCACACACTGCTGGTATTTTGGCCCATTTCTCCATGCAGATCTCCTCTAGAGCAGTGATGTTTTGGGGCTGTTGCTGGGCAACACGGACTTTCAACTCCCTCCAAAGATTTTCTATGGGGTTGAGATCTGGAGACTGGCTAGCCACTCCAGGACCTTGAAATGCTTCTTACGAAGCCACTCCTTCGTTGCCCGGGCGGTGTGTTTGGGATCATTGTCATGCTGAAAGACCCAGCCACGTTTCATCTTCAATGCCCTTGTTGATGGAAGGAGGTTTTCACTCAAAATCTCACGATACATGGCCCCATTCATTCTTTCCTTTACACGGATCAGTCGTCCTGGTCCCTTTGCAGAAAAACAGCCCCAAAGCATGATGCTTCCACCCCCATGCTTCACAGTAGGTATGGTATGCAACTCAGCATTCTTTGTCCTCCAAACACGACGAGTTGAGTTTTTACCAAAAGGTTCTATTTTGGTTTCATCTGACCATATGACATTCTCCCAATCTTCTTCTGGATCATCCAAATGCTCTCTAGCAAACTTCAGACGGGCCTGAACATGTACTGGCTTAAGCAGGGGGACACGTCTGGCACTGCAGGATTTGAGTCCCTGGCGGTGTAGTGTGTTACTGATGGTAGGCTTTGTTACTTTGGTCCCAGCTCTCTGCAGGTCATTCACTAGGTCCCCCCGTGAGGTTCTGGGATTTTTGCTCACCGTTCTTGTGAACATTTTGACCCCACGAGGTGAGATCTTGCGTGGAGCCCCAGATCGAGGGAGATTATCAGTGGTGTTGTATGTCTTCCATTTCCTAATAATTGCTCCCACAGTTGATTTCTTCAAACCAAGCTGCTTACCTATTGCAGATTCAGTCTTCCCAGCCTGGTGCAGGTCTACAATTTTGTTTCTGGTGTCCTTTGACAGATCTTTGGTCTTGGCCATAGTGGAGTTTGGAGTGTGACTGTTTGAGGTTGTGGACAGGTGTCTTTTATACTGATAACAAGTTCAAACAGGTGCCATTAATACAGGTAATGAGTGGAGGACAGAGGAGCCTCTTAAAGAATAAGTTACAGGTCTGTGAGAGCCAGAAATCTTGCTTGTTTGTAGGTGACCAAATACTTATTTTCCACCATAATTTGCAAATAAATTAATTAAAAATCCTACAATGTGATTTTCTGTATTTTTTTTTCTTCTCATTTTGTCTGTCATAGTTGAAGTGTACATTTGATGAAAATTGCAGGCCTCTCTCATCTTTTTAAGTGGGAGTACTTGCACAATTGGTGGCTGACTAAATACTTTTTCCCCACCACTGTATGTAACTTATTTTTTCACAAAAAAAGTAAGGGGCAAATTTAGACACCCCTGTTTTCAATACTTCACCTTGCGAGGATAACAGCACTGAGCCTACAATGTTTTATGAGCTGGAAAACACATTGGGAAGGATCTTAGACGATTCCCCAATACAGAATCCTGACAGATGCTTGATATCTTTCATCTGTGTTTATGGACTATCCTCTTTAATTCAAACCACAGGTTTGTACCGAGACTGAGATGGCAAGTGTAAAATGTTGGTTATGTTGCCAATTAACCATTTCTTTGTGGATTATTGTCTTTCTGGAAGATCTACATGCGGCCAAGTTTCCGGTTCATGCATTCTCATTTTGATGCCAAACCCACCAATGGCGTACGAGACCATAGAGCTTTTTTTTCTCCATATCCTTTGACCAAAGCACCGGTTCCACTCCAAGTGCCAATGCTGTTTAGCAAACATCAGTTATTAACATTTGTTGGATGATGTGAAAATAGAGCTCTTTGGTCATGCACCACCAGTGGTGGGTTTTGAGTAGAAATGAGAATGCATGAGCAGAAAAGAATCACATACCTACTGTAAAATATGATGGTGGGTCTTTGATGTTACGGGGCTATTAAAATTTACATTTACATTTCAATGATGTACCAACTAAATTGCAGGGGTCTGAATGGATATGTTATGTGGTTTGGTAAGAAAACCGCCCCTCTCCCCACAGGTGTGATTACCACTTCTGAGGGTTTACAGCTTGAGGTCGTCACCTTATACAAGTACTTGGGAGTATGGCTAGACGGTACACTGTCCTTCTCTCAGCACATATCAAAGCTGCAGCCTAAAGCTAAATCTAGACTTGGTTTCCTCTATCGTAATCGCTCCTCTTTCACCCCAGCTGCCAAACTAACCCTGATTCAGATGACCACCCTACCAATGCCAGATTAGGGCTAGGCGATACGGCCAAAATATTATATCACAGTATTTATTTATTTTTTTAATTGACGGTATTTGACGGTATTTTATATATTGTTTTATAATAAAAGTTCTAATTTTGCTTTATGAGTGGTGCATGAATTTAGGGTGGCAACACATACATTCTAAGTGATTTCAATGGGTCTTTCTCCATTCTGATTGTTTTATACTGTTCAATTCAACTTCAAACCCCAAAAAGTCATAATTTTCATCAATTTCTGCATTTGAGATCATATCCACACTGCCACGTCGGGCTGCACAATATGGGCAAATAATCTGGGCCTTATTTTTTAACCAAATTTTGCAATTAGACTTGCCATTTAGAGCAAAACACTTTGGTTAACTGTTGGAATCATGGGAATAGAATGTCTATTCTAATTATATAGAATATAATAGTGGGCACTTTTAAAACAGTGTTTATAAACCCAGGATCGCTACAGTACATTTATTAGCTCGCTAGCGATTAGCGACTAACAAGATTTAGGAACAACCTGCTAAGAAAAGTGAACTAGCTGTTTGCAGATATGAGAAACACAAACTAATAGTGTAATTATAGAATGATAGTAGATTTATATTAAGAAGCAAAGTGACAACTGCTTCGTTATCATCATTGACCATGCAGACTGAACGCAGGAGTCTCGTGGTTGAGGAACATCAAATGCACTCCTTGAGTGACAGGGGGCCTGGCAGGTCTGTGTGGAAAACAGCATAGTGAGAGTGGAGAAAGATGACTCAAGTAGCGAAGTAAACCATAAAAATGGACGTTACACACTGCATATCACATTTAACAAACCAAACATTAAAATACCGGTATAGAAGATAAAGTAAAAACTCAAACTGGTCTGTGCATCAATACCGGTATTTTGCTAAAAACAGTATACCGCCCAGTCCTATGCTAGATTACGGAGACATAATTTATAGATCAGCAGGTAAGGTTGCTCTCTCGAGCTGCTAGATGTTCGTTACCATTCGGCCATCATATTTGCCACCAATGCTCTTTATAGGACACATCGCTGCACTCTATACTCCTTTGTAAACTGGTCATCTCTGTATACCCGTCGCAAGACCCACTGGTTGATGCTCATTTATAAAACCCTCTTATGCCTCACTCCCCCCTATCTGAGATATCTATTGCAGCCCTCATCCTCCACATACAACACCCATTCTGCCAGTCATATTCTGTTAAAGGAACCCAAAGCACACACATCCCTGGGTCGCTCGTCTTTTCAGTTCGCTGCAGCTAGCAACTGGAACGAGCTGCAACAAACACTCAAACTTGACAGTTTTATCTCAATCTCTTCATTCAAAGACCAAAACATGATGTATTGTTGTCCCTACCTTTTTACCCTTTGTTCTGTTGTCTGTGCCCAATAATGTTTGTACTATGTTTTGTGCTGCTACCATGTTGTGTTGCTACCATGTTGTTGTCATGTGTTGCTGCCTTGCTATGTTGTTGTCATTTTAGGTCTCTCTGTATGTAGTGTTGTCTCGTTGTGATGTGTCATATGTCCTAATATATATATATTATCCCAGCAGGAGGCCTTTTGGTAGGCCGTCATTGTAAATAAGAATTTGTTCTTAACTGACTTGCCTAGTGAAATAACGGTTAAATAAAAAAATATCCATTCTATTTCTATGATTGAAATAACACCCACTCCACATTCTGTGTCTCAACCGATGGCAGGCACAACACAAACACCTCAGGGTCTAAGGGGGTCTAAGCTACAACATATGAGAAAATAAGAAAAAAAAGTAATTTGACAACCCTGTTGTAAGCTTTGTCACTCAACCGTTATTCGTTATTTTTTTGTTGGTATTTTTACCCCCCTTTTTATCCCCGATTTCGATCCTGTCTCATACTGGCAACTCCCCAACAGGCTCAGGAGAGGCTAAGATGGAGTTATGCATCCTTCAAAACATGACACGCCAAACTACGCACTGAGATGCATTGCCTTAAACAGCTGCACCACTCGGGAGGCCTCCGTGTATCTTTTCCAGTGAAGATGACAACTGTTTCATGTTAGGGTGGGGTATACAAAATATGTCAACTCCAAAAAGTAACTTTCTGACCACTTCTACCATGCTCAAATATGTATGGAATGTTTTGTTCAAATCAAAAGGGATGTGGTCAAAAAAATATATTGAAATCAAATGGAATGACCCTATAGGAAGGGCTATAAAGGGATAATTCAGGATATTGGCAGTTAACCCCTTTATCTACTTCCTCAGAGTAGTGTTGCACGGTATACTGAAACTTCTGTACTTTTTCAATACAAAAGAAAAAAACATTCTGTACTAACATTTTTGTTACATTGGGTACTTCTGTCAAATGTGTCTCACGTGATTGAGAGGATCGAGTCTGTCTGTCAAAGAGTAAAGTGACTGCTCCGCTTACTCATTCATTGCTAGAGTTGTCTGGGCTGCTCCCCACTCAAGCTGCACAGAAGTTAACACACTTGAATAACGCAACACGGCATGTAGAAATGTTGAAACTGCTCAAAAGAGAAAGAACACTTTTAAAACCCGAGACGATATCGGTAGCTACCAGCTTTAATTGTAGGCTAAATATCCTTGCTAACTTAGTAGCTGAATTCAGTACCCTAGTATGTTGTTTGTGATAATATCACAACTGGGTGTGACTGGGAGTTCAACAGGGAGGCACACAATTGGCCCAGCGTCGTCCGGGATAGGGTTTGGCCGTCATTGTAAATAAGAATTTGTTCTGAACTTACTTGCCTAGTTAAATAAAGGTTCATTAAAATATAAAATAAATATTATGCAAACCATAATGCAAAATACACTGATTTCAAAGCTTGATTGTCATCAAAAATTGTATTAATTTACTTTGTCTCCCTCGCCACCAAAAACAAATTAACTTCTTCGTCTCCCGACTGGTGTCTACTAGATTCCATTGCCATAAGTCAGATTCCATTGCCATAAGTCAGATTCCATAGCCAAATTCTGCCTCATGAATGATGCCATTACATTCTTAAAGCGCACACTTATCAAATTAGAGATTGCTTCTTCTTTGCAAATGTTGTTGATCAGTACAATAAAAATAATAGTTTCAACTAGCAGTTGCCAATAAAATAAATCTTAAATGGACGTGATTGTGTATCATCTGTAGCCCCATGAAATCTGCTAAAAAAAATCTCAATAACTCAATGCATACACAACTACTATTAAATAATATGCATTCACCAGTATTGTGAATAGACCAAGGCTACATCTTGATCTACCTAGTTTAGCAATAGAGATATAAGTTTCAAATAGATTACTACCATTATGTTGTTTTGTAGTTAGGTTGTTTTTACCAATGTCACATTAACTGTATGATTGTATAATTGATTAATTAATGCATACATGGCTGTCTAAAAAAATGTACATAAAAATGTTCAAACGTAATGATTTTGAACTCAAAATATGTCAAACTATTGAACAGAGCACTTGAGTGCATTCAGAAAGTATTCCCAGCCCTGGACTTTGCCACATTTTGTTGTGTTTCAAAGTGGGATTAAAATTGATTTAATTGTTAATCTTTGTAAACAATCTACACCAAATAATCTGTAATGTCAAAGTGAAAAATAAATAAATAATTAAGTATTCAACCCCCTGAGTCAATCAATACATGTTAGAATCAGTTTTGGAAGCAATTAAAAGTGCGAGTCTTTCTGGGTAAGTCTAACTGGATTGTACAGTATTTGCACATTACTCTTTAAAAAATTATTCAAGCTCTGTCCAGTTGGTTGTTGAACATTGCTCGACAGTCATTTTCAGGTCTCACCACAGATTTCCAAGTTGATTTAAGTCAAAACCTTAACTAGGCCACTCAGGAACATTGAAAGTCGTCTTGGAAAGCAACACTAGGGTACATTTGGCCTTGTGTTTTAGGTTATTGTGCTGCTGAAAGGTAAAGGTATCCTTGTTTGTTGGAAAGCACACTGAACCAGGTTTACCTTCTTGGATTTTACCTGTGCTTAGCTCTATTCTATTCTCTATTATTTTTATTTTTAAAAACAACTCCCTAGTCCTAATCGATGACAAGCATAGCCATAAAATGATGCAGCCACCACCATGCTTGATAATATGTAGAGTGACTTGTTGTGTAGGATTTGCCACAAACATAAACACTTAATTTCTTTGCCACATTTATTGCAGTTTAACTTTAGTGCCTTATTGCAAACAGGATGCATATTTTGGAATATGTTTTATTCCATACTGGCTTCCTTCTTTTCACTCTGTCAATTAGGTTTGTATTGTGGAGTAACTACAATGTCATTGACCAATCCTCAGTTTTCTATCACAGAAATTAAAACTGTTTTAAAAAGTCAACATTGGCCTCATGGTGAAATCCCTGAGCGGTTTCCTTCCTCTCTGGCAACTGAGTTAGGAAGGACGCCTATATTTTTGTAGTGACTGGTTGTATTGATACATCATCCAAAGTGTAACTAGTAACTTCACCATGCTCAAAAGGATATTGAATGTCTGCATTGTATTTTTACCCATTGACAAATAGGTGCCCTTAGTTGCGAGGCATTGGAAAATCTCCCTGGTCTTTGTAGTTGAATCTGTGTTTGAAATGCACTGCTTGACTGAGGGACCTTACAGATGCAGTGCATTCAGAAAGTATTTTAGTCCCCTTGACTTTTTCCACATTTTGTTCAGTTACAGCCTTCTTCTAAAATTGATTACACTATTTTTTCCCCCACTAATAAAATCTATACACAACACCCCATAATGACAAAGCAAAAACAGTCTGTTTGCTAATTTATAAAAAAAATAAAAAACTTAAATATCACATACGTATTTAGAACCTTTAGTGTTGAAGCACTTTTGGCAGCAATTAAAACCTTCAGTCTTCTTGGGTATGACGTTATAAGCTTGGCACACCTGTATTTGGGGAGTTTCCCCATTTCTTCTTTGCAGATCTTCTCAAGCTCTGTCAGGTTAGATGGGGAGCGTCGCTGCAAAGATATTTTCAGTTCTCTCCAGAGATGTTCGAACGGGTTCAAGACCGGGCTCTGGCTGGGCCACTCAAGGACATTCAGAGACTTATCCCAAAGCCACTCCTGCGTTGTCTTGGCTGTGTGCTTAGGGTCGTTGTCCTGTTGGAAGGTGAACCTTTGCCCAGTCTAGGTTTTCATCAAGGATCTCTCTACCATAAAGGCCTGATTGGTGGAGGGCTGCAGAGATCTCCCATCTAAACAGAGGAACTCTGGAGCTCTGTCAAAGTGACCATTGGGTTCTTGGTCACCTACCTGACCAAGGCCTTTCTCCCCAGATTGCTCAGTTTGGCCGGGCGGCCAGCTCTAGGAAGAGTCTTGGTGGTTCCAAACTTTTACCATTTAGGAATAATGGACACCACTGTGCTCTTGGGTACCAAAACATTTCGGCAGCATTGAAGGTCCCCTTCCCCAGATCTTTACCTCAACACAATCCTGTCTCGGAGCTCTACGGACAATTCCTTCGACCTGGCTTGGTTTTTGCTCTGACATGCACTGTCAACTGTGGGACCTTTATATAGACAGGTGTGTGCCTTTCCAAATCATGTCCAATCAATTGAATTTAGCACAGGTGGACTCCAATCAAATTGTAAAAACATCAATGATGATCAATGGTAACAGGATGCCCCAGAGCTTCATTTTGAGTCTCATAGCAAAGGGTCTGAAAACCTATGTAAATAAGGTATTTATTTTTTATATTTTTAATAAATAACCGAAAATCTATAAAAAACTGTTTTCGCTTAGTCATTATGGGGTATTGTGTGTAGATCTTTTTTTTTATTTAATCAGTTTTAGAATAAGGCTGTAATAATACAAAATTAGGAAAAAAGGGAAGGGGTCTGAATACTTCCCGAATGCACTGTAATTGTATGTGTGAGGTATAGAGATGAAACTGAAACTTATGTGACTTGTAATGTTAAAAACACTATAAAACGTGTTATGTGACTTGTTAAGCAACATTTTACTCCTCTACTTATTTAGGCTTGCCATAACAAAGAGGTTGAATTCGTATGGACTCATTGACATTTCAGCTTTACATTTTTATTAATTTGTAAATGTTTTGTAAAACAAATTCCACTTTGACATTATGCGGTATTGTGTGTAAGCCAGTGACAAAAAAATCTCTATTTAGTAAATGTTTAATTCAGGCTGTAACAAAATATGGAAAATGATAAAGGGATGTGAATAGTTTCTGAATGCACTGTATTGTCTGGATCAAGTGCCATTGTTTCTGTTATGTTATTGTTTTCGTATCATTATTGCTAAGGGATTAGTCTTTTTTTTTTATATATCACGCTTTTCGATTATGGTTTCGATTATATTTTTAGACATGAAATATTCGTTAATTCCATTCTTTTATTTTTAGGTTGTGTGTATTGTTGTGAATGGTTAGATATTTTGGAGCTAAAAACATAAGCATTTCGCTAAACCCACAATAACATCTGTTAAACATGTGTATGTGACAAATAATATTTGATTTGACTACGCATAATGTGGGTTGAATGCTGTAATGACACAGAATAAAACAATTCATTAAAGTCTCATGATGGTAGTGATTGCCCATTACTTCTTATCACATATTAACCATAATTTCTTTACATTACTTAGGGCTAGGGGGCAGGATCCTGAATTTCTGCCTGACTGACGTGTCCAAAGCAAACTGCCTGTTACTCAGGCCCAGAAGCTAGGATATGCATATAATTGGTAGAATTTGATAGAAAACACTTTGAAGTTTCTAAAACTGTTACAATGTCTGAGTGTAACAGAATTGATATGGCATGCGAAAACCCGAGGGAATCCTTTTTTTTGGGGAGGTCACAGGCCTTTCCAATGAAGTCTATGGGTCTATATTTAAAAATTCCTCCCAGGTTGCAGTACCTACGGCTTCCACTAGATGTCAACAGTCTTTATACAGGGTTTCAGGCTTGTTTCTTGAAAAACTAACAAGTAATAGTAGTTTTTCCAAAGGGATCTCAACAGGAAAAGTAGGCTTTTGGGGCGTGTGAATGAGGGTGCGCTCTTCGTTTTTTTCCTTTCCTATTGAACACCGTTCTTTTCGTCTGACATATTATCGTTTATTTACATATTAGGGTACCTGAGGATTGAATAGAAACATTGTTTGATTTGTTTGGACGAAGTTTACCGGTAGCTTTTTGGATTCCTTTGCATGTTGAAGGAGTGGATTACTGAAAACAATGTCGCCAACTAAACTGAGTTTTATGGATATAAAGAAGGATTTTATTGAACAAAACGACCATTCATGTTGTAGCTGGGACCCTTGGGATTGCAAACAGAGGAAGATCTTCAAAAGGTAAGTGATTTATTTAATTGCTATTTGTGATTTTGTGAAGCCTGTGCTGGTTGACAAATATTTTGACCTGAGGTGCTGTCCTCAGTTAATCGCATGGTATGCTTTCGCCGTAAAGCCTTTTTGAAATCTGACAACGTAGTTGGATTACCAAGAAGTTAAACTTTTAAATTATATAAAACACTTGTATTTTCATGAATGTTAAATTTTACTATTTTGTCATTTGAATTTGGCTATCTCCAATTTCCCCTGGATGTTGTCGGAATTATCCCGCTAGCGGAACACCTAGCCCAAAGAGGTTTTAATAAACAATTTCAGTTGTGTATATTACATTTGTTTTGTTTTATGCCTTTATTTCCAAGACATCATCTCATCTCTATAGAGCTGCTGCCTATGCTTTCCAACAAAACTATTTCAGTACTTCTTAAAAGTTCCGGTTCCGGGTTGGAGCGAGCGGTCGCATCTACACTTCGGTCCGCAGGTAGTATAACTTTTCATTACATTTCCATTACATTTCATTATAGTACAACGGTTTGATTTGTCTAATCTTAGCAATTTCTTCTTAGCTAGCTACATAGCCGTCTTTGTATCAAAGATAATTGCGTAATTATCGTATTTCGTCGTCCTAACGTAGTCTACACTGCTATCTGCCCAGCAGCTAGCTAACGTCTACCGTCTACTAGCACTGTAGAAACTATTACACTCAACTGAACGACTCGATTAGTGTAGTGTTAGCTAGCTACATAGTTGTCTTTGCTGTCTTCGTATCCAAGATAATTGTGTAGTTTAGAGTGTGTAGACTTAGAGTGATTATCTTAATTTACCGAGGTTAGCTAGCCAGCTATTTGTCGTCCTTAACGTAGGAGATACTGCTAGCTAGCTAGCCAACAGCTAGCCAACGTCTACCGAATTAAACTTCAACAACCCGGTCAACATCCCGCTTCGCTCCACAGGTAGTATCACATTTTTCATTTCACTTCATTACAGTACAACGGTTTGATTTGTTTGATCGTAGCTAGCTAGCTACATAGCCGATTTTGTATCTAAGACAATTGTGTAGTCTAGAGCGATTTTCTAGGTTAGCTAGCCAGCTATTGTCGTTCTTTTAACGTAACGTAACGTAATCAACACTGCTAGCTAGCCAGCTAGCCCCCGAATAGCAGCACTGTAGAAACTATTACACTCGACGGAACGACTTGATTAGTGTAGTGTCAACAACGCAGCCACTGCCAGCTAGCCTACTCCAGCAGTACTGTATCATTTCAATCATTTTAGTCAATAAGATTCTTGCTACGTAAGCTTAACTTTCTGAACATTCGAGACGTGTAGTCCACTTGTCATTCCAATCTCCTTTGCATTAGCGTAGCCTCTTCTGTAGCCTGTCAACTATGTGTCTATCTATCCCTGTTCTCTCCTCTCTGCACAGACCATACAAACACTGCACACCGCGTGGCCGCGGCCACCCTAATCTGGTGGTCCCAGCGCGCACGACCCACGTGGAGTTCCAGGTCTCCGGTAGCCTCTGGAACTGCCGATCTGCGGCCAACAAGGCAGAGTTCATCTCAGCCTATGCCTCCCTCCAGTCCCTCGACTTCTTGGCACTGACGGAAACATGGATCACCACAGATAACACTGCTACTCCTACTGCTCTCTCTTCGTCCGCCCACGTGTTCTCACACACCCCGAGAGCTTCTGGTCAGCGGGGTGGTGGCACCGGGATCCTCATCTCTCCCAAGTGGTCATTCTCTCTTTCTCCCCTTACCCATCTGTCTATCGCCTCCTTTGAATTCCATGCTGTCACAGTTACCAGCCCTTTCAAGCTTAACATCCTTATCATTTATCGCCCTCCAGGTTCCCTCGGAGAGTTCATCAATGAGCTTGATGCCTTGATAAGCTCCTTTCCTGAGGACGGCTCACCTCTCACAGTCCTGGGCGACTTTAACCTCCCCACGTCTACCTTTGACTCATTCCTCTCTGCCTCCTTCTTTCCACTCCTCTTTTGACCTCACCCTCTCACCTTCCCCCCCTACTCACAAGGCAGGCAATACGCTCGACCTCATCTTTACTAGATGCTGTTCTTCCACTAACCTCATTGCAACTCCCCTCCAAGTCTCCGACCACTACCTTGTATCCTTTTCCCTCTCGCTCTCATCCAACAATTCCCACACTGCCCCTACTCGGATGGTATCGCGCCGTCCCAACCTTCGCTCTCTCTCCCCCGCTACTCTCTCCTCTTCCATCCTATCATCTCTTCCCTCTGCTCATACCTTCTCCAACCTATCTCCTGATTCTGCCTCCTCAACCCTCCTCTCTTCCCTTTCTGCATCCTTTGACTCTCTATGTCCCCTATCCTCCAGGCCGGCTCGGTCCTCCCCTTCCGCTCCGTGGCTCGACGACTCATTGCGAGCTCACAGAACAGTGCTCCGGGCAGCTGAGCGGAAATGGAGGAAAACTCGCCTCCCTGCGGACCTGGCATCCTTTCACTCCCTCCTCTCTACATTTTCCTCCTCTGTCTCTGCTGCTAAAGCCACTTTCTACCACTCTAAATTCCAAGCATCTGCCTCTAACCCTGGGAAGCTCTTTGCCACCTTCTCCTCCCTCCTGAATCCTCCTCCCCCTCCCCCCCCCCTCCTCCCTCTCTGCAGATGACTTCGTCAACCATTTTGAAAAGAAGGTCGACGACATCCGATCCTCGTTTGCTAAGTCAAACGACACCGCTGGTTCTGCTCACACTGCCCTACCCTGAGCTCTGACCTCTTTCTCCCCTCTCTCTCCAGATGAAATCTCGCTTCTTGTGACGGCCGGCCGCCCAACAACCTGCCCGCTTGACCCTATCCCCTCCTCTCTTCTCCAGACCATTTCCGGAGACCTTCTCCCTTACCTCGCTCATCAACTCATCCCTGACCGCTGGCTACGTCCCTTCCGTCTTCAAGAGAGCGAGAGTTGCACCCCTTCTGAAAAAACCTACACTCGACCCCTCCGATGTCAACAACTACAGACCTGTATCCCTTCTTTCTTTTCTCTCCAAAACTCTTGAACGTGCCGTCCTTGGCCAGCTCTCCCGCTATCTCTCTCAGAATGACCTTCTTGATCCAAATCAGTCAGGTTTCAAGACTAGTCATTCAACTGAGACTGCTCTTCTCTGTATCACGGAGGCGCTCCGCACTGCTAAAGCTAACTCTCTCTCCTCTGCTCTCATCCTTCTAGACCTATCGGCTGCCTTCGATACTGTGAACCATCAGATCCTCCTCTCCACCCTCTCCGAGTTGGGCATCTCCGGCGCGGCCCACGCTTGGATTGCGTCCTACCTGACAGGTCGCTCCTACCAGGTGGCGTGGCGAGAATCTGTCTCCTCGCCACGCGCTCTCACCACTGGTGTCCCCCAGGGCTCTGTTCTAGGCCCTCTCCTATTCTCGCTATACACCAAGTCACTTGGCTCTGTCATAACCTCACATGGTCTTTCCTATCATTGCTATGCAGACGACACACAATTAATCTTCTCCTTTCCCCCTTCTGATGACCAGGTGGCGAATCGCATCTCTGCATGTCTGGCAGACATATCAGTGTGGATGACGGATCACCACCTCAAGCTGAACCTCGGCAAGACGGAGCTGCTCTTCCTCCCGGGGAAGGACTGCCCGTTCCATGATCTCGCCATCACGGTTGACAACTCCATTGTGTCCTCCTCCCAGAGCGCTAAGAACCTTGGCGTGATCCTGGACAACACCCTGTCGTTCTCAACTAACATCAAGGCGGTGGCCCGTTCCTGTAGGTTCATGCTCTACAACATCCGCAGAGTACGACCCTGCCTCACACAGGAAGCGGCGCAAGTCCTAATCCAGGCACTTGTCATCTCCCGTCTGGATTACTGCAACTCGCTGTTGGCTGGGCTCCCTGCCTGTGCCATTAAACCCCTACAACTCATCCAGAACGCCGCAGCCCGTCTGGTGTTCAACCTTCCCAAGTTCTCTCACGTCACCCCGCTCCTCCGCTCTCTCCACTGGCTTCCAGTTGAAGCTCGCATCCGCTACAAGACCATGGTGCATGCCTACGGAGCTGTGAGGGGAACGGCACCGCAGTACCTCCAGGCTCTGATCAGGCCCTACACCCAAACAAGGGCACTGCGTTCATCCACCTCTGGCCTGCTCGCCTCCCTACCACTGAGGAAGTACAGTTCCCGCTCAGCCCAGTCAAAACTGTTCGCTGCTCTGGCCCCCAATGGTGGAACAAACTCCCTCACGACGCCAGGACAGCGGAGTCAATCACCACCTTCCGGAGACACCTGAAACCCCACCTCTTCAAGGAATACCTAGGATAGGATAAAGTAATCCTTCTCACCCCCCCCCTTAAATGATTTAGATGCACTATTGTAAAGTGGCTGTTCCACTGGATGTCAGAAGGTGAATTCACCAATTTGTAAGTCGCTCTGGATAAGAGCGTCTGCTAAATGACTTAAATGTAATGTAAATGTTAAAAGTAAATCAGGCAGACTGCTCAACACTAACTATCAATCGCTTAGATCAGGGGTTCCCAAACTTTTCTTTTAACCCCCTTCCAGCATTGGGGAACATCGAACGCAGGTTAGCATGCTGTTTAAACAGTTGGAGACAGACAGAAGGGTGTGTTCATAACAATTCAACTGTTCGACCTTGTTAACTAGCAAATAGATCCAAGTTGGCTAAACTTGAAATAGAGCTGGCAACTCACTAGAACCTGGGCTTGTGCTTGATAAATTGTTTATGAGACCTGTGTTAATTTTCTATAATGCCTGCTACAATAAGTTAGTCATTATTAGTGAATGTACATTATGCATAGTTCTGATTAAATATGTCATAAAAAAGGCATTTATATAGTGATTATTGCAACAACAACAAAAAATCAGGTTAAACTATTTTGATAAAATAATTAAATTACTAACGGGTCTTATGATTGTGGAAGGCTTATATTTAGTCTCGGTATAATTTCACAAGTACTGAATTCATTAGATTATTACTGACTGTTTAAATGCAGCGTATTTGTCCTTTAAAATTGTACAACATAGCTTATTTAGAGAAAACATTTTAAAAACTCACCCAGAAGTTAGAAAAACTAATGCAACCCACGAAAATGGAAATACAATAAGAGAGGTGTGGTGCAAATACAGATGTCGGATCTTAACTCAATCACTCTTTTTCTTATGCATTTAGGAAATTCAAATGAGCCTTGTTATTGGCAAAACATTAGCAGTTCTCCTCTCCATTCAGCAGCAGTCAAGTAATTGGGATCAGGAGTCGCTATCTTAGAATAATGTTCCCTCTTGCTATAGGCCTATCTCCTATTACTACAACATTAAAATGTATCTGAACTTCAGCCACACACATTAACAACTGTAATTTTAAATAGCTTAAATAACAGAAGGTTGGTCTCAACTAGGGTACGACATAGAAGTGTCTAGTGTATCCTAAGGTTACAAATGAACTGTCGAAATGCAGTTCAATCTTGGTCTAGCTGGTAGGGCTACTCCCATTAGGGGGCACATATAGGTCTACCGTGTTGGCGTGGGTTGGATTCTGGCCCAAGCCCTTCTGTCACAAATAATGCAATCTCCAGATTGACTTGATGTAGTTCGACATTTTCAAATAGTTACCCTGACCTGTTCACCGGATGTGCTACCTGTCCCAGACCTGCTGTTTTCAACTCTCTAGAGAAAGCATGAGCAGTAGACAAACTCTGAATGATTGGCTATGAAAAGCCAACTGACATTTACTCCTGAGGTGCTGAACTGTTGCATTCTCTACAACCACTGTGATTATTATTATTTGACCCTGCTGGTCATCTATGAACATTTGAACATCTTGACCATGTTCTGTTATAATCTCCACCTGGCACAGCCAGAAGAGGACAGGCCACCCCTCATAGCCTGGTTCCTCTCTAGGTTTCTTCCTAGGTTCCTAGGTGAGTTTTTCCTAGCCACCGTGCTTCTACACCTGCATTGCTTGCTGTTTGGGGTTTTAGGCTGGGTTTCTGTACAGCACTTTGTGACATCAGCTGATGTAAGAAGGGCTTTATAAATACATTTGATTGATTGATTGATTGATTGATTGAAATATGGACGGGGGTCTTTTCTTAAATTTCGTCGATAAGAAATTACCATACCAGATACTTTGGATAAGATGTGTCGGGTAAATTGCCACAGTAGATTTGCTGTGGTAAATGTGGAAATACTTTATTTTTGTTGTACAGAATGCTTGTAAAATAGATTTTTTTAAATCGCCCTTAGTTTGTTAAAAAAGGACACATTATTCTGATGACAATGCCAGCCAGAGGGCGAACATATCTTGAAAGGCTTTGGTTGCAAGCAGGACTAAGGCAGAAAGGAAGAGGCGAAGCGAGAGGGATCACTCTCACGAAAATAAGCCCAATGGGTTGCTATGTCCTCCAATGCCCACCCATGGCTGCAACTCTGACCAGTCATGTGAAATCCATAGATTACAGCCTAATGATTTTATTTCAATTGAGTGATTTCCATATATGAACTGTAGCTCAGTAAAATCTTTGAAATTGTTGCATGTTGCGTCCATATTTTTGTTCAGTATAATAATCTATGTAACTAAAGCGATTTGGTCAAATGTAACAGAGTAAAAAGTAAGTTCCTTTCCTGAGAAATTACTTACAAGCACAGCCCACAGAGAGTAACTAGAAAAGTACTAATTCAAAGGGCATTAGTGGACCGGATTCGAATTCTTACTCGAGCATATGTATGCCGTTGTCAGTGGCTGTACCCACTGGACCACACTGAGATAACCATTTATATATTTAGCCTATTGCTTGCCTTGGACACATAATAAAACAAAAAATAAATATACTCCTTACAAATATTGTAATTTTATTATAATCCACATAAGAACTCTCACGAGACAGGCTACTTGAACTGACGTCCAGTGGACCTGCAGTCTAAATTATTGTATAGCCTACACACACCGCTTCCAGCTGCCCCCTGGCATCGATTCAAAATATTAAAAATACATTCAAATTCTACTGCTGCAGGATAGCTTTCCTCCTCTGACAAAATAGGTCATATTAATTAAGATCTGATATCTGTAGGCTGACACTTCTTGCCAAATTCCCCTGACTTGAATAAAGCTACCTTGTTTCTTATAGTTACCACCCTTAACGGGTATTCTGGGTTAAAGTATAGACTTTTTACAGTTACGACCCGTAACGGGTATCCTGGGTTAAAGTATAGACCTCTTACAGTTACGACACATAACGGGTATCCTGGGTTAACATTAAACTTGAAGGCCTTTTGTTACACAGTTACCACCCACTATAGGTTTGTTTCATTAGGTAGAAAGCAACATTCATGAACATGCATGAATAACCAGGCCTTGAATCTTGAGCCTTGTTTCTGGCTTTAGCCCTTAACGGGTTAACTGAGGTATAGTGTAACGGCTTGCAGTCTACCGACCATGAAGGGTTATCTGAGGTATTGTGCTAGTCTTTGGACCTGCTCATAAAATGAGGTCAATGTGAATCAGATGGATGTGTTACACTCCTGCTCACATAAAATGAACCAGAATCAGATGGGAGTTTTACCTAGGGTCCTTGGCTTCCGCTGAAGCTTTCACCTCAGCCAGCGGGATCAGAGTTTACATACGTGAACGCAGCAACATTGAATGGTGTGGAGTTTCCTCCCTCTAAAGTTTCAACTTAATGGTTTCCACCTCAGCAACTTGTCTTACATTTCTACCTTCATTCCCCTACACCACATTCATACCCAGCCACAGTTACACACATAACAGTACATACTTAGGTATTAACTCAAGGACAGAACTACATACATTTAAAATAAGAATACAAACTTTTATACACTTGAGCCTAACATTTCATTCATCAATAATAAACTCGGCAAAAAAATAAACGTCCTTTCACTGTCAACTACGTATATTTTCAGCAAACTTAACATGTGTAAATATTGGTATGAACATAACAACGTTCAACAATTAAGACAAACTGAACAAGTTCCAAAGACATGTGACTAACAGAAATGTTATTATGTGTCCCTGTCCCGATGATGCTGTGACACACCGCCCCAGACCATGACGGACCCTCCACCTCCAAATCGATCCCCCTCCAGAGTACAGGCCTCGGTGTAACGCTCATTCCTTCAACGATGAATGCAAATCCGACCATCACCCCTGGTGAGACAAAACCACAACTCGTCAATGAAGAGCACTTTTTGCCAGTCCTGTCTGGTCCAGCAACGGTGGGTTTGTGCCCATAAGCGACGTTGTTTCCGGTGATATCTGTTGAGGACCTGACTTACAACACGCCTACAAGCCCTCAGTCCAGCCTCTCTCAACCTAGCACGGACAGTCTGATGGAGCACTGATGGAGGGATTGTGCGTTCCTGGTGTAACTCGGGCAGTTGTTGTTGCCATCCTGTACCTGTCCCGCAGATGTGATGTTCGGATGTACCGATCCTGTGCAGGTGTTTTTACACGTGGTCTGCAACTGCGAGGATGATCAGCTGTCCGTCCTGTCTCCCTCTAGCGATGTCTTAGGCGTCTCACAGTTCGGACATTGCAATTTATTGCCATGGCCACATCTGCAGTCCTCATGCCTCCTTGCAGCATGCCTAAGGCATGTTCACGCAGATGAGCAGGGTCCCTGGGCATCTTTCATTTGGTGTTTTTTCAGAGTCAGTAGAAAGGCCTCTTTAGTATGCTGTTTCATAACTGTGACCTTCATTTCCTACCATCTGTAAGCTGTTAGTGTCTTAACGACCGTTCCACGGGTGCATGTTCATTCATTGTTTATGGTTAATTGAACAAGCATGGGAAACAGTGATTAAACCCTTTACAATGAAGATCAAATTATCTTTGAAAGACAGGGTCATGAAAAAGGGACGTTTCTTTTTTTGCTGAGTTTACTTTGCTCTACTGACGCAGGCTCTGATATCCTAATGTCAATGCACCAATGTTCTTTCAATAACTCTCCCAACATCAGCTAGTCAGTGAGCTGAGCAGAGTATAATATAATATAATACAGAGCACAACAAAAGTCCTTACTCGACTTTTATGTGGCTGCGTCCAGTATGAAGGAACTTAACGGTAGTTTCGCAAGCCAATGCTAACTAGCGTTAGAGCAATTACTGGAAGTCTACAGAAACAGCTAGCATACTAGTTGTTCGAATAGATTTCCAGTTATTGAACTGACGCTAGTGAGCAACTTCAATCTGAACTGAGACTCTATCCACGCACTCATCTGACTCTGGGGAAGTAGATAAAGAGCCTTATTGCCAAAATACCAAACTATCCCCTTTAACTCAAGGGTAGTTCAGAATGTTCAGATGTAACACAATTCTATTTCCTTCAGCGCAGGGTGTTTTTGTTCTGTTATTCCCATTTTTATGCCAGAGAGGGAGAAGAGAAACATACACACATGGCAATATTTTTTCCAGACAGTAGAGGTGTCAAACGGGAGGAGGGGATTTGCCATAAATCTGTCACATAACGCCTGGAAAACAGTTAAAAAATAATTATTGGTCCAATATACTGGCACACACAACATTCTCAGAGGGATCTGTAGAGGGGACTGGAGTAGGGGGTCAGCAATTTGCACTGGACCACCTGTACAACAGTGGAAGTCGCTGAGGGGAGGACGGCTCATAATAATGGCTGGAATGGAGTCCATGGAATGGTATCAACCACATGGAAACCACGTCGTTGATGTGTTTGATACCATTCCATTGACTCCATTCCAGCCATTATTATGGGCTGTCCTCCCCTCAGCAGCCACCAATGCTGCACAAGACGCAACACACACACAGGAAGCAGGGTGGTGAGGGTTTGTTACTAATATGCAGAGTGATACACACACGCACATTGTGCACCAGGGTAACACTGCCCGTTTTCACAGGTGTTAAAGTTATTGTGGTCACAAAATCCTAACCTCCACAAATCACACATTCTGCCAGCTATGCTGGTTATGCTCTGGAAAGAACATGCTTTAATGGGCACAGTTTGTGCCATTCATTGTGTGGAGTGCCACCACGATCTTGCACGCTATCGGCAGGCAGGTCCAGACACTGGCCAGGACCCCAAGGCCTTGCATCCTGGACTAAACAAACGCTCTTCCTCAGGCAAAAGAACAGGAAAACATCAAGCAATAAAACACAGCACTGCCAAACTGCCAGGAGCTGGGTCTAAAAAGTTCTCTCCATATATTTTATGTGATTATAGGCACTTTTGGAAATGATGATGGGTACATTACTCAATCAATTTATTAACTAATTTGCACACAAATAAACTTGACCTTGGACAAAATACTGAAACAATGAAAAAAGACATACAAGGTGTGGATGACTATTTAAATGTAGGCTTCTTACAATAAACAAATAATCAGAAGTAGGCTTAGTAAAGAAAAATACATTGGGACATTTACTGGATATTTGAAAGGGAATTGGAAAGGGGGATACCTAGTTAGTTGTACAACTAAATGCATTCAACTGAAATGTGTCTTTCGCATTTAACCCAACCCCTCTGAATCAGAGACGTGCGTGGGGCTGCCTTAAAATCGATATCCACGTCATCGTCGCCCGGGGGAACAGTGGGTTAACTGCCTTGCTCAGATGCAGAATGACAGATTTTGAACTCGTCAAACGCTTTTGTATTCATCCAACAGAATACTCATTTAATTTCAGAGTTATATGAGGGGGAGAACACTGATGATCCAGGATTTTGGGGAAGTAGCCTACCCACACCCAGTCTTACTGCAGTGTCCTAATTGAATACAAAGACAAATACTGTATGCCAGGGGTGCCTGCTGGTTTTCTGTTTTACCTGATAATTAATTGCACCCACCAGGTGTCCCAGCTCTAAATCAGTCCCTGATTAGAGGCCAACAATGACAAAAAGCAGCGGAACTGGCTTTGAGGTCCAGAGTTGCGTTTGAGGGCTGTATGCCATAGTGCGCTAAAGGGCACAGAAAAGCATATACCAGCCAAATGGAATCACTTTCAGAGGCACAGTCCCATACTAACTGATTCACAGTATTTTCATTCTACTCAGTCATGATCTTACAGCTTAAATCTTGTGCCAAAGTCTCAGCAAAATGGTTAACCATCTGTTGGAATGACGCAGCTGAGGGAGAATTTGTTGTTGAGAAACCAAAACCAGGAAACAAACAATTTGCCTCAATAACTCCTGATGTTTTTGCACCCATTGACCTGCAGAAAGGTAGTGAATAATAGTCATTACTTCCATACTGTTTTGCTTTTGAGCAGTGGGGCCTACCACTTGTGACTATTTGTGTTGTAGGCTATATAACCTCTTCATTCACAAATGCCAAACACAAAAACCTCCTTCCTGGTTTTTCAACCTATTCCTGTGTTAATGAAAATATATGTGTGTGTGTGTGTGTGTGTGTGTGTGTGTGTGTGTGTGTGCGAGCGTGTCATGACTCACGGCCATTCCAGGAAAACCCAATTATGATCATTCCCACCAAAGATATAATCATTTCAAAACATCTTGTGGGTGTCTGGAGGCATTTTTGGAGACAACCTTATACGGAAAGCGTCAAATGTGGGACGTCTCTCAAATGTGAGAGGTTTGTTTAATGCAATTCCAGTAATGTCCAGTACAATAAACATCATGTTTATTGTAGGTAAGTAGCAAAATAGAGTGGCTGCCTGTGTTCAAATGTTCCATGCTTTCATAAGCACTGAGCTTATCAAAAGACTCACAACTACTAAACTTGAAACGCTATTGACAAAAGAAGAAACAATATCTGACAATTTATTTAAAATACAGTATAAAACATTTTTAATTAAAAAATATATATATATTTCGGCACAGTCATCTTGGAAAGGCGAAAAACACATTGGGTGAATCCAACATAGGCCTATCGCAATACTTGAAATTTGATCTACATCCACATTTTGATCTACAAGATTTGATCTAGACTACACCCAGTGGTTATATGAGATGCCAAAGAGTTGATATGAGTTATACAACGGGTGGGTTTATCTTGAATGCTGATTGGTTAAAACCACATTCCAGACGGTATATATTCCACAAGTTACCACAGGCTAAATCTATGACGTGAAAATGCCCATTTACTCTGTTCCATCTGACTGCGCAATCCACTGTCTCATCAGCCCAGCCAAGCAATTTATAAACTTGATCTCCACTATAAAAAGCATCGAGACATTATCTAATTTCTTTGAGACTAACATTTAGAGATTTGTATAAACCTTGCTGTCTGTCTCTCTGACATTTGCAACATTGTTTCAATACTCAAATTCGATCTCCAGCTGTCCCATAGTAATGAACCTGCCTGTCTGTCCGATGAGACGGACAGACAGGCAGTGTTTCTCAGCCAGTCGAAATCTTGAATCAGCTGGCATAATTGTTATGGATATATACAAAGAAATGTAAATTGAAAAGGTAAAACGAAGTGCAGCTAGTTTGCAGTCTTTCCAGCTTCAGCTTGAAGTAGTTGTGTTAGCTCTGTTGTTGGCTAGCTCCTCTTAACGACAACAGTGTCCTAACGAGAGAGCACATTTTTTATGTTAGGCAAAATTGTGCCTCATTATCTCATTGTTATGGATGTATCCAAATAAATGTCACTTGAAAACAGCTTCAACAAATGCAAATGCAGCTACTCTGCTGTTATTCTGACGTGACTGTAAATTAGCTAAGGGATAAGAACATTGCCAGCCAGTATTGCAATGGAACATTTAAAACGAATGACTGGGTCACATCCATAGATTCAGAACAAAAGGTCTGAACGACTGGGTCGCGTTTCTGGCAACCAAACCGATAGAACGAACGACCAGCCGGCTTGGATAGCAACCCTAGATTTGTGTCGAGACTAAATCTTGTGGAAGGATGAAATACACTGCCCTCCTACGGCCTCCTCCACGTCTCCTGATGTACTGGCCTGTCTCCTGGTAGCACCTTCATGCTCTGGACACTACGCTGGCAGACACAGCAAACCTTCTTGCCACAGCCCGCATTGATGTGCCATCCTGGATGAGCTGCACTACCTGAGCCACTTGTGTGGGTTGTAGACTCCATCTCATGCTACCACTAGAGTGAAAGCACCACCAGCATTCAAAAGTGACCAAAACATCAGGAACATAGGAACTGAGAAGTGGTCTGTGGTCATGACCTGCAGAAGCACTCCTTTATTGGGGGTGTCTTGCTAATTGCCTATAATTTCCACCTGTTGTCTATGCCATTTGCACAACAGCATGTGACATTTATTGTCAATCAGTGTTGCTTCCTAAGTGGACAGTTTGATTTCACAGAAGTGTGATTGACTTGGAGTTACATTGTGTTGTTTAAGTGTTCCCTTTATTTTTTTGAGCAGTGTATTATGAATAAATTCATGAAAATAAAAATGGATTTTAATTTTAATGAATGACAAACCCTTCCAACCCAGCAAAAACAACATTCCCTAGAATATTAACTGAAGATAAACCATTCCACATCAAATAATAGTCTACTGATCAAGATTTCATTACAAACAATATTGCAATATTTTTTTATTATAAAACAATAGTGTATATTTGCAGAAGCTCTGCATCTGCAATGCAGAGACAACTCCACCTGGCCTCATATGAAAGCATAAGACCCAAAGGCAAAGCTGTTCAGGAAGATTTAGGCTTTCAAATGTTAGCATAGGCAGGGGACAAGGCAAAAAAAAACATAAGATTGTTTCTCCCATTAAAAATCCATAACGATTTAAATATTTCTTCAGCATCTGCGCAAGTTATCCATTTGCAAAGAAGCACAACTGATCAGTAAATCTGTCCCCAACCAAGTGACAGCCGATTATATTTATGTTTACACCAACTACTGTATAACTTTCTCAAAAAGAATGGCAACATGCCGATGCTAACTTGCACAGCTACAAAACTAGAAGCTAAAATCATGAGTTGATTTAGGTCCCATCTATCACACTGGATTACTAATACATTTCTGCCCCCATCAACATAATCAGGATCAGCTGTCTCTATACACATAGGCCACATCCTAAATGGCACCCTACTCCCTATTGACTTGTATAGCTAAATTAAGGTTGTTTAGCCCCGGCCTATTAACTGTTAGCTTGTTAGCACAGGCCTGCTAACCCGTCTGAATCGCCTCGTCCCAAACACTCACTGGACCCGTATTTACTCTTTATCTCTTTCCGATTTTTAATTTGTTTATACCTTCCGGTAACCTGCCTCACCCAATGTGATACGGAATCGCTATTATTGTTAATTTTTAGAACACACTCAAGAACCTCCAGAAGCTAACTAGCTACAAGCTATTTAGTCATTGTTAGTTTTTTTTAACCTGGATAACACTCACTAATCCAGCTTCCCTGCCCCCTGGACACTGATCATCTGGCTACATAGCTGATGCACGCTGGACTGCCCATTAATCACGGTACCTCATTCTGCTTGTTTATGTTTTATCTGTCGGCCCCGTTGCCTAGTCAACGCCATTTTACCTGCTGTTGTTGTGCTAGCTGATTAGCTGTTGTTGTCTCACCTACTGTTTAAGCTAGCTTTCCCAATTCAACACCTGTGATTACTGTATGCCTCGCTGTATGTCTCTCTCAAATGTCAATATGCCTTGTATACTGTTGTTCAGGTTAGTTATCATTGTTTTAGTTCACAATGGAGCGCCTAGTTCCACTCTTCATACCCCTGATACCTCCTTTGTCCCACCTCCCACACATGCGGTGACCTCACCCATTACAACTAGCATGTCCAGAGATACAACCTCTCTCATCATCACCCAGTGCCTGGGCTTACCTCCGCTGTACCCGCACCCCACCATACCCCTGTCTGCGCATTATGCCCTGAATATATTCTACCATGCCCAGAAACCTGCTCCTCTTATTCTCTGTCCCCAACGCTCTAGGCGACCAGTTTTGATAGCCTTTAGCCGCACCCTCATACTACTCCTTCTCTGTTCCGCGGGTGATGTGGAGGTAAACCCAGGCCCTGCATGTCCCCAGGCACCCTCATTTGTTGACTTCTGTGATCGAAAAAGCCTTGGTTTCATGCATGTCAACATCAGAAGCCTCCTCCCTAAGTTTGTTTTACTCACCGCTTTAGCACACTCTGCTAACCCTGATGTCCTTGCCGTGTCTGAGTCCTGGCTCAGGAAGGCCACCAAAAATTCTGAGATTTCCATACCCAACTATAACATCTTCAGTCAAGATAGAACTGCCAAAGGGGGAGGAGTTGCAATCTACTGCAGAGATAGCCTGCAAAGTAATGTCATACTTTCCAGGTCCATACCCAAACAGTTCGAACTACTAATTCTGAAAATTACTCAATCCAGAAATAAGTCGCTCACTGTTGCCGCCTGCTACCGACCCCCCTCAGCTCCCAGCTGTGCCCTGGACACCATTTGTAAATTGATTGCCCCCCAACTAGCTTCAGAGTTTGTTCTGTTAGGTGACCTAAACTGGGCTATGCTTAACACCCCGGCAGTCCTACAATCTAAGCTAGATGCCCTCAATCTCACACAAATCATCAAGGAACCCACCAGGTACAACCCTAACTCTGTAAGCAGGGGCACCCTCATAGACGTCATCCTGACCAACTGGCCCTCCAAATACACCTCCGCTGTCTTTAATCAGGATCTCAGCGACCACTGCCTCATTGCCTGTATCCGCTACGGAGCCGCAGTCAAACGACCACCCCTCATCACTGTCAAACGCTCCCTAAAACACTTCTGTGAGCAGGCCTTTCTAATCGACCTGGCCCGGGTACCCTGGAAGGACATTGACCTCATCCTGTCAGTTGAGGATGCCTGGTCATTCTTTAAGAGTAACTTCCTCACCATTTTAGATAAGCATGCTCCGTTCAAAAATGCAGAACTAAGAACAGATATAGCCCTTGGTTCACTCCAGACCTGACTGCCCTCGACCAGCACAAAAACATCCTGTGGCGGACTGCAATAGCATCGAATAGTCCCCGCGATATGCAACTGTTCAGGGAAGTCCGGAACCAATACACGCAGTCAGTCAGGAAAGCTAAGGCCAGCTTCTTCAGGCAGAAGTTTGCATCCTGTAGCTCCAACTCCAAAAAGTTATGGGACACTGTGAAGTCCATGGAGAACAAGAGCACCTCCTCCCAGCTGCCCACTGCACTGAGGCTAGGGAACACGGTCACCACCGACAAATCCATGATTATTGAAAACTTCAACAAGCATTTCTCAACGGCTGGCCATGCCTTCCGCCTGGCTACTCCAACCTCGACCAACAGCTCCGGCCACCCCGCAGCTCCTCGCCCAAGCCTCTCCAGGTTCTCCTTTACCCAAATCCAGATAGCAGATGTTCTGAAAGAGCTGCAAAACCTGGACCCGTATAAATCAGCTGGGCTTGACAATCTGGACCCTCTTTTTCTGAAACTATCCGCCGCCATTGTCGCAACCCCTATTACCAGCCTGTTCAACCTCTCTTTCATATCGTCTGAGATCCCCAAGGATTGGAAAGCTGCCGCAGTCATCCCCCTCTTCAAAGGGGGAGACACCCTGGAACCCAAACTGTTACAGACCTATATCCATTCTGCCTTGCCTATCTAAGGTCTTCGAAAGCCAAGTCAACAAGCAGGTCACTGACTATCTCGAATCCCACCGCACCTTCTCTGCAATCTGGTTTCCGAGCCGGTCACGGGTGCACCTCAGCCACTCTCAAGGTACTAAACGACATCATAACCGCCATCGATAAAAGACAGTACTGTGCAGCCGTCTTCATCGACCTTGCCAAGGCTTTCGACTCTGTCTATCACCATATTCTTATCGGCAGACTCAGTAGCCTCGGTTTTTCGGATGACTGCCTTGCCTGGTTCACCAATTACTTTGCAGACAGAGTTCAGTGTGTCAAATCGGAGGGCATGCTGTCCGGTCCTCTGGCAGTCTCTATGGGGGTGCCACAGGGTTCAATTCTCGGGCCGACTCTTTTCTCTGTATATATCAATGATGTTGCTCTTGCTGCGGGCGATTCCCTGATCCACCTCTACGCAGACGACACCATTCTATATACTTTCGGCCCGTCATTGGACACTGTGCTATCTAACCTCCAAACGAGCTTCAATGCCATACAACACTCCTTCCGTGGCCTCCAACTGCTCTTAAACGCTAGTAAAACCAAATGCATGCTTTTCAACCGATCGCTGCCTGCACCCGCTTGCCCGACTAGCATCACCACACTGGGTGGTTCCGACCTTGAATATGTGGACACCTATAAGTACCTAGGTGTCTGGCTAGACTGCAAACTCTCCTTCCAGACCCATATCAAACATCTCCAATCGAAAATCAAATCAAGAGTCGGCTTTCTATTCCGTAACAAAGCCTCCTTCACTAACGCTGCCAAGCTTACCCTAGTAAAACTGACTATCCTACCGATCCTCAACTTTGGCGATGTCATCTACAAAATTGCTTCCAACACTCTTCTCAGCAAACTGGATGCAGTTTATCACAGTGCCATCCGTTTTGTCACAAAAGCACCTTATACTACCCACCACTGCGACTTGTATGCTCTAGTTGGCTGGCCCTCGCTACATAATCGTCGCAAGACCCACTGGCTCCAGGTCGTCTACAAGGCCATGCCTGGTAAAGCTCCGCCTTATCTCAGTTCACTGGTCACGATGGCAACACCCATCCGTAGCACGCGCTCCAGCAGGTGTATCTCACTGATCATCCCTAAAGCCAACACCTCATTCGGCCGCCTTTCGTTCCAGTACTCTGCTGCCTGTGACTGGAACGAATTGCAAAAATCGCTGAAGTTGGAGACCTTTATCTCCCTCACCAACTTCAAACATCAGCTATCTGAGCAGCTAACCGATCGCTGCAGCTGTACATAATCTATTGGTAAATAGCCCACCCATTTTCACCTACCTCATCCCCACAGTTTTTATTTATTTACTTTTCTGCTCTTTTGCACACCAATATCTCTACCTGTACATGACCATTTATCAATCCAGTGTTAATCTGCAATATTGTAATTATTCGCCTACCTCCTCATGCCTTTTGCACACATTGTATATAGACTCCCCTTTTTTTCTACTGTGTTATTGACTTGTTAATTGTTTACTTCATGTGTAACTCTGTGTTGTCTGTTCACACTGCTATGCTTTATCTTGGCCAGGTCGCAGTTGTAAATGAGAACTTGTTCTCAACTAGCCTACCTGGTTAAATAAAGGTGAAATAAAAAATAAAAAATAAAGGTTACATTTAAAATAAAACAAACAAAACAAATTGAGTGCACTACTTTGTACCAGAGCCCTATGGGGCCCTGTACAAAAGTAGGGCATTATATAAGGAAAACAGTGCCATTTGGGACGCAGATATGACCTTAACAACAGAGCCAACCAGCCCTGACCTGGACGAGATGTTCATGGCACAAATTAACTAAACACATGTGAAAGGAGACAAATAGGGGAGAATGAGCCACACAGACACTGCTTACATTTCAAGGTTTCTCCAGCGTAGGGGATGTGCAGTTTGAATCGATCACAACAGGGCCCTGGAGTCAGAGACGTGCATCTGAAGAGATGGGGAAAGAGATGTAAAATTGTGTGTCAAATGAAAGCTAAGAGTAGGGATGCACAATAGGGTTATAGTCACAGCCATGTATGTTCCCCCTCAAGCTGATACCCCGACAGCCATCAAAGAACTTCACTGGACTCTATGCAAACTGGAAACCACATATCCTGAGGCTGCATTTATTGTAGCTGGGGATTTCAACAAAGCAAATTTGAGGAAAACGCTACCCAAGTTCTGACAACACATTGACTGTAGTACTTGCGCTTCAAAATCTCTCAACAACTGTTATGACTACAAGGCCCTCCCCCACCCTCCATTCGACAAACCAGATCACAACTCTATTCTGCTCCTCCCTTCCTACAGGCAGAAAGTCAAACAGTAAGTACCCGTGCTATGGACTATTCAACGCTGGTCTGACCAATCGGAATCCATGCTTCAAGATTGTGAGACTAGTTTCAAAACAGTCCCTGCTGCTGAAAACCCTCCCCACAGCATGATGCTGCCACCACCATGCTTCACTAGGGATGATGCCAGGTTTCCCCCAGGCGTGAGGCTTCAGGGGAAATTCAGGTCAAAGAGTTCAATCTTGGTTTCATCAGACCAGAGAATCTTGTTTCACATGGTCTGAAAGTCTTTAGGTGCCTTTTGCCAAAGTCCAAGCGGGCTGTCATATGCCTTTTACTGAGAAGTGGCTACTGGTGGAGTACTGCAGAGATGGGAGAACCTTACAGAACGACAACCATCTCCATAGATGAACTCTGGAGCTCTGTCAAAGTGACCATCAGGTTCTTGGTCACCTAACTGACTTAGGCCCTTCTCCCCCGATTGCTCAGTTTGGCCGGGCGGCCAGCTCTAGGAAGAGTCTTGGTGGTTCCAAACTTTTTCCGTTTAAGAATGATGGAGGCCACTGTGTTCTCGGGGACCGTCAATGCTGCAGACATTTTATGGTACCCTTCCCCAGATCTGTGCCTCGACACAATCCTGTATCGGAGCTCTACGGACAATTCCTTCGACCTCATGGCTTGGTTTTTGCTCTGACAGTGCATGTCAATTGCAAAGTTTTTTAAGCGAGCAAGGCAGCCCTCACAGTCGGCGCCATTCCTTCCCTGGTGTGGGACCTTACATACACAGGTGTATGCCTTTCCAAATCATGTCCAATCGATTGAATTTACCACAAGTGGACTCCAATCAAGTTATAGAAACATCTCAAGGATGATCAATGGAAACAGGACGCACCTGAGCTCAATTTTGAGTCTCATAGCAAAGGGTCTGGATACTTATGTAATTAAGGTATTTCTGTGTTTTATTTTTAATACATTTGTTAAACTTTTTAAAAACTTGTTTTCGATTTGTCATTATGGGGTATAGTGTGTAGACTGATGAAGGAAATGTATTTAAACCATTTTACAATTAGGCTGTAAAGTATCAAAATGTGGAAAAGGGAAAGGTGTCTGAATACTTTCCGAATGCACTGTATATGGCAGGGTCTACAGAAAACTAGCCACATAAAGGACACCTACGTCTTGCTCCCGGACAAACTAAACACATTCCTTCCCCGCTTGGAGGATAACACAGTGCCACCGACGCAGACCGCTCCCAATGACTGTGGGATCTCCTTCTCCATGGTCAACGTGCTAACCTTCGCAAGGCTGCCGGCCCAGATGGCATCCCTAGCCGCGTCCTCAGAGCAGCTGGCTGGAGTGTTTACGGACATATTCAATCTCTCCCTATCACAGCCTGCTGTCCCCACTTGCTTCAAGATGAATACCATTGTTCCTGTACCCAAGAAAGCAAAGGTAACTGAACTAAATGAGTGTTGCCCCGTAGCACTCACCTCTGTCACCATGAAGTGCCTAGAGAGGCTAGTTAAGGATCATCTCCCCTCCACCTCTACCTGACACCCTAGACCCACTGCAATTTACATACCACCCCAATAGATCCAGACCACACAATCGCCATTGCACTCAACACTGCCCTATCCTATCTGGACAAGAGGAATACCTATGTAAAAATGCAGTTCATTGACAATAGCTCAGCCTTCAACACCGTAGTAGCTTCCAAGCTGATCATTAAGCTCAGGGCCATGGGTCTTAACCCCGCCCTGTGCAACTGGGTCCTGGACTTCCTGACAGGCCAACCCCAGGTGGTGAAGGTAGGAAACAACACCTCCACTACGCTGATCCTCAACACAGGGGTCCCACAAGGGTGCATGCTCAGCCCCCTCCTGTACTCCCTGTTCACCCATGACTGCGTGGCCACGCACGCTTCCAACACAATTATCAAGTTTGCAGACGACACAACAGTAGTAGACCTGATTACCAACAATGACGAGATGGCCTACAGGGAGGAGGTGAGGGCTCTGGCAGAGTGGTGCCATTATAATAACCTCTACCTCAACAAAACGAAGGAGCTGATCGTTGACTTCAGGAGACAGTAGAGGGAGTATGCCCCTATCCACAAAGATTCAAGTTCCTAGGTGTACACATCACAGGAGGGCTAAAACCCTCTCAAACTTTTACAGATGCACAATTGAGAGCATCCTACCGAACTGTATCACCGCCTGGTACGGCAAACTGCAGCGCCCGTAAGAGCAGGGTTCGCCAGAAGGTGGTGCGGTCTGTCCAAAACATCACCGGGGGCACACCACCTGCCCTCTAGGATACCAACATCACAAGAAGAGCAAAACAATCATCAAGGACATCAACCACCTGAGCCACGGCCTGTTCACCTCGCTATCATCCAGAAGGCGAGGTCAGTACAAGTGATTCAAAACTGGGTCCTGGAGACAGAAGCTGTTTTCAATCTCAAGACCATCAGACTGTTAAATAGCCATCACCCGGTTACTCAACCCTGCACCTTAGAGGCTGCTGCCCTATGTACATGGAATCACTGATCAATTTAATAATGGAACACTAGTCACTTGAAATCATGTTTCCATACTGCTTTATTCATTTCATATACAGTGGGGCAAAAAAAGTATTTAGTCAGCCACCAATTGTGCAAGTTCTCCCACTAAAAAAGAGGAGAGAGGCCTGTAATTTTCATCATATGTACACTTCAACTATGACAGACAAAATGAGAAAAAAATCCAGAAAATCACACCAAAGAGCTGTCAAAGGACACCAGAAACAAAATTGTAGACCTGTACCAGGCTGGGAAGACTGAATCTGCAATAGGTAAGCAGCTTGGTTTGAAGAAATCAACTGTGGGAGCAGTTATTAGGAAATGGAAGACATACAAGACAACTGATCTCCCTCGATCTGGGGCTCCACGCAAGATCTCACCCCATGGGGCCAAAATTATCACAAGAACGGTGAGCAAAAATCCCAGAACCACACAGGGGGACCTAGTGAATGACCTGCAGAGAGCTGGGACCAAAGTAACAAAGCCTACCATCAGTAACACACTACGCCGCCAGGGACTCAAATCCTGCAGTGCCAGACGTGTCCCCCTGCTTAAGCCAGTACATGTCCAGGCCCGTCTGAAGTTTGCTAGAGCGCATTTGGATGATCCAGAAGAAGATTGGGAGAATGTCATATGGTCAGATGAAACCAAAATATAACTTTTTGGTAAAAACTCAACTCGTCATGTTTGGAGGACAAAGAATGCTGAGTTGCATCCAAAGAACACCATACCTACTGTGAAGCATGGGGGTGGAAACATCATGCTTTGGGGCTGTTTAGCTACAAAGGGACCAGGACGACTGATCCGTGTAAAGGAAAGAATGAATGGGGCCATGTATCGTGAGATTTTGAATGAAAACCTCCTTCCATCAACAAAGGCATTGAAGATGAAACGTGGCAAGGTCTTTCAGCATGACAATGATCCCAAACACACCGCCCGGGCAACAAAGGAGTGGCTTCGTAAGAAGCATTTCAAGGTCCTGGAGTGGCTAGCCAGTCTCCAGATCTCAACCCCATAGAAAATCTTTGGAGGGAGTTGAAAGTCCATGTTGCCCAGCAACAGCCCCAAAACATCACCGCTCTCGAGGAGATCTGCATGGAGGAATGGGCCAAAATACCAGCAACAGTGTGTGAAAACCTTGTGAAGATTTACAGAAAACATCTGACCTCTGTCATTGCCAACAAAGGGTATATAACAAAGTATTGAGAAAAACTTTTGTTATTGACCAAATACTTATTTTCCACCAAAATTTGCAAATAAATTAATATTTTCTGGATTTTATTCCCTCATTTTGTCTGTCATAGTTGAAGTGTACCTATGATGAAAATTAAAGGCCTCTCTCATCTTTTTTAGTGGGAGAACTTGCACAATTGGTGGCTGACTAAATACTTTTTGCCCCACTATATATATATATATATATATATATATATATATGTATTCTACTATATTTTAGTCAATTCCCCAGCAACATTTCTCATCTTAATATATTTCTTAATTCCATTATTTTACTTTTAGATTTGTGTGTATTGTTGTGAATTGTTAGATACTACCGCACGATTGGAGACAGTGAAACGATTGTGTTCCTACACCCGCAATAACATCTGCTAAATATGTGTATTTGACCAATAAAATTTGATTTGATTTGAAAGATAAGCAACCCCATGCTTCAGCCTATTTCTTTATAGCCACTGTGTTGCATCAGTTAGGCTTCAGGTGATAATGCTTATTGCTAACAGCATACACGATAATATGGTCCAATATGTTAAAATAATTTTACCAAATAATTTTATCAATATGATATTGGGCTCTTTCTGGAGGTGGAAATTATATTTTAGATGGTGTAAGCATAATTAGATTTTCATTCATTTTGGAGTAGAACGTCCTGAGCGCCTCAGTCCTTCTACATAAAAAGTAACTGGGGACACCAGCCCCACTCTTCTTCATCAGTACTCGACAAGTAAAAGTGAATTCACACATCCATCATATTGCTTTCACCTATCATATTTTCTCAAATTAGTGCACATGAAAGAGAGGATATAAGGAAGAGAAAACACTTTAAACTATTGAACTGCACCACATAGTTTAATATTAAAGGGTCACAGACTGTCATTAAGCAGAGGAACTCACCCAGTCTTGAGGTCTGTGACACGCAGGCAGTTGGTGGAGTCAAGGCCCACTCGACCATTCCGCACCACACTGCACAACAAGGGGCGCAGCTCAGGAGAGATGCGGTTCAGTGCAACCTCAGGGGACATGCTGTTCATCTTCCACACTCAAGTTCTCTGGAAACATCCCAAGACAGAGACCAAAGGAGCATGCCATCATTAACGCAGTAAACACATCATTCAATCTCACAATGCATTGACAGCTATAAAATACATATTACTGAGACAATGCTCTCATGACAGTATGTCATGTATTCTGCAAGCTATGGTCAGTTTGTTAGATTAATCAATCACAGGCACTGACATTTTGACACAGACATCTTTCCAACACTAGCAAAACATAGCTAGCTAACTTACTACAATTGTATTGTAAGTCGCTCTGGATAAGAGCGTCTGCCAAATGACTTAAATGTAAATGTAATGTATTCATGCAAAATCGAGTCAAATGAATGGCAGAGATAGCTAAATGTATTAACTAACGTTCGTTTACTTTAATTTTGATGTGTTGTTGTCGAAGGTTAGCAGCTAAGTATCCATAAGCAGTAGTGGGAGGTTTTCCCAATAATTAACTAGAAAGCTTGCTAACGTTACATAAATTGTTGTTAAAGTCAGCTCGAAATTGGGAAATAGCTTACTTTATTGGAAATCCGTTAACGTTTAAATTTGTACAGCAAATAATCGGTCGTCACTAGTTACCACAGTCCCAAAGTAAAACAATAAATATTCAAAAGTGATTAACCACACTGCTAAATTTATGCGTAAATCTAATCTTTTTTTGTTGTTGTTTTTATCAATTTTTACAACAGCCAATTTTGACTTCGTGGTTTTGTTAAACAGTGTAAATCCAAATCTTCCGGTAGATGTTTTGGGGGTCCTTTTCGGACCTCAAAGTCCATAGCTGGTGTTGCTTTTGCCGGTCTACAAAAGGCTCATTTCATCCTGTGCTAAATATTTTTTTTTTGATACAACTCTTTTTTGTGTGTTATAATAATGACTCCATATAATAGATATTGCCTTTTTTTATTTGGTCAACAAATTCATTTGAAAAGCATTATACGAGTCAGAACTAGCTTAGCTAGTAGAAATTCCAGAGCTGTCATTTTTCAACGTGTAACCAGGCACTACCTCAGTGGCAGATTTTGACCGTGCTAGCAATGCACTTTGGCCACTTCATAACAAGACAGCGAACTCTGAATTGGACATTAGGTAATGTGTTTACATCTTACATGTCCACCTTATTTGACATAAATCCAAGTAACTTTATGGCAGTGATTTTTTCTAGCTAGCAAAGTAAACTTTAGTCAAGCAAGCTAATGTCAGCCACTGTACCAAAGATGTCTAATTGTTCTATCTGTGACTGTTGGAATCATAGCGGATTAAATTCAACTCCGCGATTTACGATGGAGTTGGGCAAGCAACTAGTGTGTGCTTACTGGAGCTCCAAGTTAGTTTTTATTTAAAAAACGACTGGTTTCAGCACCCTCCAAATACGTATGACATTGTTCAGTGTAATTGTGTGCTGAAATCAGTCGTTTTTTATAAAAACGTCATTTTGTGACGTTGGAACTCCAGTCAGCCCACACTAGTTTTCGCCCAGCTCCATCTTAAATTGTAGAGTTGAGTTTAGCCGGCTTTTGGCAGTGGTGGGAAAAAGTACTCAATTATCATACATGAAAAAAGTAAAGATACCTTTAATAGAATATTACTCAAGTAAAAGTCACCCAGTAAAATACTACTTGAGTAAAAGTAAAAAACTAAAAACTCCTCAGTAAAAGGCACATGACAGCCCGCTTGGAGTTTGCCAAAAGGCACCTGAAGACTCTCAGACCATGAGAAACAAGATTCTCTGGTCTGATGAAACCAAGATTGAACATATTTTGGCCAGAATGCCAAGTGTCACTTCTGGAGGAAACCTGGCACCATCCCTACGGTGAATCATGGTGATGGCAGCATCATGCTGTGGGGATGTTTTTCAAAGGCAGAGACTGGGAGATTAGTCAGGATCAAGGAAAAAGATGAACGTAGCAAAGTACAGAGAGATCCTGATGAAAACCTGCTCCAGTGCTCAGGACCTCAGACTGGGGCGAAGGTTCACTTTCCAACAGGACAATGACCCTTATCACACAGAATGCAGGAGTGGCTTCGGAACAAGTCTCTGAATGTCCTTGAGTGGCCCAGCCAGAGCACGGACTTGAACCTGATCAAACATCTCTCTGGAGAGACCTGAAAATAGCTCTGCAGCGACACTCTGCATCCAACCTGACAGAGATTGAGAAGATCTGCAGAGAAGATTGGGAATAACTCCGCAAAAGCAGGTGTGCAAGTTTGTGGCGTCATAACCAAGAAGACTCAAGGCTGAAGTCGCTGCCAAAGATGCTTCAAGAAAGTACTGTGTAAAGGGTCTAAATACTTCTGGAAATGTGATATTATTATTTTTATAGACAATACTGTTCAAAAGTTTGGGATTACTTAGAAATGTCCTTGTTTTTGAAATAAAAGCACATTTTTTGTCCATTAAAATAACATCACATTTATCAGAAATTACAGTGTAGACATTGTTAATGTTGTAAATGACTATTGTAGCTGGAAACGGCTGATTTAAAAATGAAAAATAAAAATGTATTGAATATCTACATAGGCCCATTATCAGCAACCATCACTCCTGTGTTCCAATGGCACGTTGTGTTAGCTAATCCAAGTTTATCATTTTAAAAGGCTAATTTATTCTTAGAGAACCCTTTTGCAATTATGTTAGCACAGCTGAAAACTGTTGTTCTGATTAAAGAAGCAATACAACTGGTCTTCTTTAGACTAGTTTAGTATCTGGCGCATCAGCATTTGTGGGTTCAATTACAGGCTCAAAATGGCCAGAAACAAATAACTTTATTCTAAAAATTCGTCAGCCTGTTATTGTTCTGAGAAATTAAGGCTATTCTATGCGAGAAATTGCCAAGAAACTGAAGATCTCGTACAACGCTGTGTACTACTTCCTTCACAGAACAGCACAAACTGTCTCGAATCAGAATAGAAAGAGGTGGGATGCCCTGGTGCACAACTGAGCAAGAGGACAATTACATTAGAGTGTCTAGTTTGAGAAACAACTGTCCCAGACTACATTTGGAATATTTATTTCTTACACAGAATAGGTCAACTTTTGTACTATGGGGGATAGTAGATTGACATAGACTAGTGCTTTTGCTGTTCGTTAGGCCTACTCATCTTGTTGGCTGACGAAAAGTAAATGTGGACAATATCTTCAATATGCGCCTTGGAATTGGATAAGGTCGTGCGTAGTTACGTCCCGGATGTGTCTTTCTTCACTTGCAGCCTGTGAGAAAGACCTGATCATGTGAAGGATAGCCATGTGAGTGAGAGGTGCCTCGGAGCATGTAGCACTCAGGGAGAAGGGAATTATCATGATTATATGCAGCCCAAGGGCACAACAGCCACTGGCCGCAAAAGGCATGGATTTGTTTAGGGGGTATTACGGCAACACAAAGCTGATGCCGCCGGGAAATTCAAGACATTATCAATTGCTTGTCAAATTGTGAATGAGAGACTGATGAAGTGTGAACGGCCTGCGCTAAAACAACAAAGCAGAGCTCATGCCTTTCATGGAACTTTTTACAAAGCACCATGCAGCCTTACAACGTATTAAACATCTAAACATATAGCCCATCGTTTGTAGAACAACTAAAGTTACATTAATAACTCTAAATTAAGCATATACTGTAGGAGTACCTATTTATTAGTTAAACGCTGAACACAGAATAGCTTCATGTGCGCACTGCCTCAAATCGTTTGGAGAAAATATCCTTTCAATTTAATCAGCTTTGTTCAATTGTATTCTTATGCTATAAAATATAAAATAATGCCATGGAATTCTAAGAAGATCTTGTCTGCTAAATTAACTCGTGTAGCCCATAGCCAGATGAGGACCTAACATAAGGACTAGTATGCTATTCTGTTCTTCTGAATTAGACTACATTTTCTTCATATCATGTTTCTTTAGACTTGTCTAAAATAAATAATGGATTTATTATGAATGTGTAGACTATATTACATAGATTTATTAGACTTTTTAAAATGTAGATGTACCAAAAGGTCTGCATCAGTAGCTTGTAGGCTATGTGTGAAAGCCAGTAGATGCTAAATGTGTTTATGTTAATTAACGGTCAATTACCTTGAGACCAGCAGTTACCAGCTGATAGAATTTTGTGACCTCCACTGCCCTATCCACGCCCATACCTTTTTTTAAGGTGTCTGTGAACTCCCAGTCATGTTAAATCCATAGATAAGGGCCTAATGATTTTATTTTAATTGACTTATTTCCTTATAAACTCAGCAAAAAAATAAACGTCTTCTCATTTTCAGCAAACTATGACTTTAATTGCCTACCGTCTATAAGCTGTTAGTGTCTTATCGACAAACTCCACATTAGAGGTCGACCAATTAATCGGGATGGCCCATTTCAAGTTTTCATAACAATCAGAAATCGTTATTTTTGGGCGCCAATTTTGCCGATTTTTATTTTTATTTTTATTATTATTATTTTTTTTTTGTAAAAAATAAATAAATGTTATACCTTTTATTTAACTAGGCAAGTCAGTTAAGAACACATTCTTATTTTCAATGATGGCCTAGGAACGGTGGGTTAACTGCCTTGTTCAGGGGCAGAACGACCTTGTCAGCTCGGGGGATCCAATCTTGCAACCTTACAGTTAACTAGTCCAACGCGCTAACCGCCTGCCTCTCATTGCACCCCACGAGGAGCCTGCCTGTTACGCGAATGCAGTAGAAGCCAAGGTAAGTTGCTAGCTAGCATTAAACGTATCTTATAAAAAACAATCAATCAATCATAATCACTAGTTATAACTACACATGGTTGATGATATTACTAGTTCATCTAGCGTGTCCTGCGTTGCATATAATCGATGCAACGCTGGGGGATGAGCACATTTGCGAAAAAAGCACAAACGTTGGACGACTGTACCTAACCATAAACACCGATGCCTTTCTTAAAATCAACACACAGAAGTATATATTTTTAAACCTGCATATTTAGCTAATAGAAATCCAGGTTAGCAGGCAATATTAACCAGGTGAAATTGTGTAATTTCTCTTGCGTTCATTGCACGCAGAGTCAGGGTATATGCAAAAGTCTGGGCAGTCTGGCTCATTGCGAACTAATTTGCCAGAATTTTACGTAATTATGACATAACATTGAAGGTTGTGCAAAGTAACAAGAATATTTAGACTTAGGGATGCCACCCGTTAGATAAAATCCCGAACGGTTCCGTATTTCACTGAAATAATAAACGTTTTGTTTTCGAAATGATAGTTTCCGGATTCTACCATATTAATGACCAAAGGCTCATACTGTATTTCTGTGTGTTATTATGCTATAATTAAGTCTATGATTTGATAGAGCAGTCTGACTGAGCGATGGTAGGCAGCAGCAGGCTCGTAAGCATTTATTCAAACAGCACTTTTGTGCATTTTGCCAGCAGATCTTCGCAAGCACAGCGCTGTTTATGACTTTAAGCCTATCAGCCTAATGGCTGGTGTAACCAATGTGAAATGGCTAGCTAGTTAGCTTTGTGTGCGCTAATAGCGTTTCAAATGTCACTCACTCTGAGACTTGGAGTAGTTATTCCCCTTGCTCTGCAAGTCTCATGTTCAAAGGAACCACCAACTTTCATATGTTCTCATGTTTTGAGCAAGTAACTCAAACGTTAGCTTTTTTACATGGCACAAATTGCACTTTTATTTCTCTAACTCTTTGTTTTTGCATTATTTAAACCAAATTGAACATGTTTCATTATTTATTTGAGGCTAAATTGATGTTTATTGATGTATTATATTAAGTTAAAATAAGTGTTCATTCAGTATTGTTGTAATTGTCATTATTACAAATAAAGAAATAAAAATCGGCCGATTTATCTGTATTGGCCATTTTTGGTTCTCCAATAATCGGTATCTGTATCTGCTTTGAAAAATCATAATCGGTTGACCTCTACTCCACATATTCATTAATTGTTTATGGTTCATTGAACAAGCATGGGAAACAGTTTTAAACCCTTTACAATGATGATCTGTGAAGTTATTTGGATTTTTACGGAATTATTTTTGAAAGACAGGGTCCTGAAAAAAAGGACTTATTTTTTTGCTGAGTTTATGAACTATAACTCAGTAACATCTTTAAAATTGTTCCATATTGCTTTTATATTTTTGTTCAGTGTAGGCTAACATTCCGGCTTCTATCATACCCTCAGCTTTAAAAAAAAAATAGATACAAAGTATTTGAAAATGTCTACATTTTTGTAATATAAAGTAAGCCTAAATTACCCCCATTGCATAATTGTATAGTTTATTTTATTGACACTTTTTCAAGTCATACACTTTCCATGTCCATCCTTACGACACAACTAGGCCTAGGCTAATCTCCATGAATATATCACCTTTTGTGTCAGTTTAATCCAATAAAAAATATTTTTGCTCCCTTTGATTTGTCAAGAAAGACCAGGTTGTAGTAGGCTAACTGAGAAGTTGACTTAACTCATTATGCAAGTAAACCAGAATCTGAGAGGGGGCCCCCTGTTTTGAATGGTCAGACATGCTTGCTAAAAGTGTATCTGCTGCAATAGGGGTAGCACATCTAACAGCCATGGATAGAAAGACAATATGCTCAGAAATGTGGGAGAATTTAGCCTAGCTCTCCTAGAGCCAGCGGCCAGGCTTTCTGAGCCTTTTTACTGCTTAGGAGGAGATTTGAAAAGATTAACAGACAAGCATGAAGTCCAATACATGCCAAGGATTGAATTAATTAAAGATTTTTCTGGGCTGTGTTCAGTCACCTGGTGTAGCATTGAAATAATCGCTGGGTTTAGATTGGCACCTGTCCAACTCTGAGAGAGCTGTGAATGCTCTATTTTTACCTTGTTCCAGTCAGTTCATGGTAATATGGCAAAGACTGAGTTTCTTTTGAGTGCAGTTTCAGTATGATATGTTATTGTTGCTTGAAATGCCCCTAGCTGTGAGTATACTCTACGATTAGCCTAGGCATAGATCTAAAAATGTGTGAAGAACCAGCTAATTCTGTCAAATGTTTTTAAACTCCTAAATATCATTACAATAAATATTTTCCTATACTCATGTTGGCTCCAATTATAAAAATGTCTGACCAGACTCTTAATGGCGAGCCTAAGTAACCTTTGCTGAAAAGTGTGTTGTTGGGTCAAAGGGGAAGCTATGACAAATGTAATAATTTAGTTTGTACTTTAAGCTAACAATAAACAAATCTCTAAAGTATCCTTTGCCTCCTGTGTGTCTCTCTCCAATAGACCATGACGGAGGAGGCTTTCGATGTGGTGGTGGTGGGTTCCTGTATGACTGACTTGGTCAGGTGAGTTAGTTATCCTATGCATCACATCACTGAGAGAGGGTTTGGATCAGAATTTGCCCCAAAGTACTTTTGAGATCTTATGGGAACATTTTGTAGAAGTTATTGGGTCACATATCAACAATACATCTGTAGTTTGAGATGCCAAAATATGTCGTTCTATTTCAAATATATCTTCTCGATATTTCACTTGATTGAGATTCGCTCAGGTGGATTCTCTAACGGAAGTAGGCTACAAATCGCAGCGTCTGTTGGAGACAGACAGGTCGATTGGCGAATGAGGTGAGGCCCTCTCCTCTTCATTAGACGCCCCTTGTGCTGCCTCTGATCATTCTCGCCTCTCTTCCTTCGCTCTAACTCCTGAAGCTCTCCTAAGCATGACTAGATTTTCTGTCTTCCTAATGAACTGTTCTCTGGTGAACAGCGAGGTTCACGGTGCCAAACGTAGGACCCCAGATCCTGTTGATAATGTTGAGTACTGACCGAAAGTAGTTTTGATTCCGCTATAATACATTTTTGACTCCTCATTCTCCGCTGGTAGCTAGCGTCACAGGCTAGCTATCGAGACTTGGGTAGCCCACGCCGTGAGACTACAGCTAACTTGGCTAGCTGGAATGCTAGCTAACCCCACAAAGAACTAGTTTTTAGCTCAGACAGACGAAGTAAGCATGCGCTTTCTCCGGCTAGCATTGTACTAACTAGCTAGGCTGACGCTACTTAGCTTGTATTTTGCTCAAGGAAAACTTTTTCTCGGAGCCATGGAACCTGCTGCCCCTGCTATGGAATGGAGGGAACCAAGCAGGATTCATGCCCCTGCCTGACTACCGGCACACCCGCGTTTGTGTTGGATGACACTATCAGCCAAAGACCCATACGGCTCATGTATTGTCTTCCTGGGGTGAGAGCACGCAGCAGCAGTGCTCGCTAATCCCAAGTACTGCATGCACTGCAAGTGTTTCAATGAAGGGGAAGGTGACCTCGTCATTGACGATAGCGAGGACATGACTCACCTCATCCCAGAGGAGGAAGAGGAAGCCGAAAGGCCTTCTTCTACACTCAGCAGAGCTTCAATACCCAACTACAAATACCAGCTTATCGATGTCTGAAACGGGCAGCGTCCAGACTAGATATCGACTGGCCCGAACCCGTAGGGGGTAGAAGTGCTGAAATGGACTTACTCGACGAGAGGAGGCTCCCCTCTCGCACCACTCCAGGTAAACAACTCCTCCCGGTGGTCCCATCTTGTGTGGCGGAAGCCCAACTTAACTGGGACAAGACCCTAACCACTAAAGTACAGACCAAGTACTTTAATAATATGGGTATTCAGAATATGGAGTTGGCCCCCGAGGGTTGAGTTGTTGCTGGCCAGCCACCTCAATCCTTATGCCATGTCACAGACCGGCATCTCCCTCCATGGAAATGCGGAGCGCTTTTCTGCCTCCATCTTCCAAAAGGTATATGTGGCTGCCGCACGTTCAGTACGGGCATTCAAAATTATGTCAAAGCTGATGGCATACCAAGACGATTTGCTTATGGAGATGCAACAACTCCTAGCAAACGGTATAGCCAACCAGGGCCTATGGTTGGAGATCTGTGTCATTGCAGACTTCACCCTACGAGCCTCCAGAGGCGCCATCAAAGGCCGTGGGTGTGCCATGAGCCTTGCTGTGGTGGGGGAGAGAGCCCTGTGTCTTGACTTGTCCAGCCTCTTGGACATCGCTACGGGAAGTAGGGGTGCTCTCTGAACAGACATAATTTTGCTCCAGAGGATCAATAGCCTCTAAAATAAATGGCTGTGGATTAAGTTTTATCACAAACACTTACAGTCGGGAAGGCCGCAATTTGGGCAGCACGTGCGCCAAATATAGAGCATCTTGTTGCATTGTGTCCATAGATATAGTCCATGGAAGGATTTTGGAACTTCTAACCCTGGCACTTTGACCGTTAAACTCATGGGTACACTAGCAATTGTCTTCATCATTGGGTGAATCAGTGTCACTGGAAAGTTTATTTTGTAGCTTATACTATATACAGTGCCTTCAGAAAGTATTCACACTCCTTGACTTGTTCCAAATGTTGTTGTGTTACAGCCTGAATTTAAAATGGATTAAATAAAGATTTTTTTGTCACTGACCGACCTACACACAATACCGCATAATGTCAAAGTGGAATTATTGTTTTTTGACATTTTTACAAATATTTTTTTTGTTGTTGAAATTTTTACTAATTGAGTCAATAAGTATTCAAACCCTTTTTATGGCAAGCCCAAATAAGTTCAGGAGTAAAAATGAGCTTAGCAACTATTTTTGAATAACTACCTAATCTCTGTACCCCACACTGTACCCAACACATACAACATACAAAGGTCCCTCAGTCGAGCAGGGAATTTCAAACACAGAATCAACCGCGAAGATCAGGGAGATTTTCCAATGCCTTGCAAATCAAATCAAATTTCAAATCAAATGTTATTTGTCACATACACATGGTTAGCAGATGTTAATGCGAGTGTTGCGAAATGCTTGTGCTTCTAGTTCCGACAATGCAGTAATAACCAACAAGTAATCTAACGAACAATTCCAAAACTACTGTCTTATACACACAAGTGTAAGGGGATAAAGAATATGTACATAAAGATATATGAATGAGTGATGGTACAGAGCAGCATAGGCAAGATACAGTAGATGGTATCGAGTACAGTATATACATATGAGATGAGTATGTAAACAAAGTGGCATAGTTAAAGTGGCTAGTGATACATGTATTACATCAATTACATTACATTACAAGGGCACCTATTGATAGATGGGTAAAAATAGAAGCAGACACTGAATATCTCTTTGAGCATGGTGAAGTTATTAATTACACTTTGGATGGTGTATCAATACACCCAGTCACTACAAAGATACAGGCATCCTTCCTAACTCAGTTTCCGGAAAGGAAGGAAACCACTCAGGGATTTCACCATGAGGCCAATGTTGACAGTTAGTTAGAGTTTAATGCCTGTGATAGGAGAAAACTGAGGATGGATGAACAACATTGTAGTTATTCCACAATACTAACCTAATTGACAGAGTGAAAAGAAGGAAGCCTGTACAGAATAAAAATATTCTAAAACATGCATCCTGTTTGCAACAAGGAACTGAAGTAATACAACAACAAAAATGTGGCAAAGCAATTACCTTTATGCCCTGAATACATTGTGTTATGTTTGGGGCAAATCCATTACAACACATTACTGAGTACGACTCTCTATATTTTCAAGCATAGTGGTGGCAGTATCATGTTTTCGGTATGCTTGTAATCATTGAGGACTGGAGAGTTTTTCAGGATAAAAAAGAAATGGAATATAGCTAAGCACAGGCAAAATCCAAGAGGAAAACCTGGTTCAGTCTGCTTTCCACCAGACACTGGGAGATGAATTCACTTTTCAGCAGGACTGAAACGGGCAAAATACTTGTCCAGCCTCTCGGACATAGCCTTCGGAAGTAGGGGTATTGTTAGGTTACGGTGCATTCGGAAAGTATTCAGACCCTTTGACTTTTTACACATTTTGTTACGTTACAGCCTTATTCTAAAATGTATTATATTGTTATTCTTATTGTGTTACTTTTTATTTTTTAGCCTACTTAGTAAATATTTTATTTTTCTTGAACTGCACTGTTGGTTAAGGGTTTGTAAGTAAGCATTTCACGGTAAAGTCTACACTTGTTGTATTCGGCGCAAGTGGCAAATCAAGTTTGATTTGATATTTGTTGTTTGGCATGTTCCATAAATTGCGGCCGTGAATCCGCCATAGAAATAGAAAGAGGATGATGCTCCAGTAATATGAATAGCCTAACTATTGAACGATTTGGACTAGATTTTACATTGTAAAAGACATGATGCGACCTTTGGTAGGCTGCTGGCTGACTGCGCTACAGCAATGCCAAGTTAGCCCATTCTCATGCCATGGTTCTCAGCTATGGGAAGTGAAATGATGGGTTACGATGACTTTTGCTCATGATGCACGCCGCAAATGACATGTAACAACACCTTCAGCTCATCGGACACGAAACAAAACACCAATACAAATGTAACAGCAGCACAAAATAGATAAACACATTTTTGGAATTTTCTTTTGCAGGTGCCTTTTCATTATAGGATGGATACTTGTGATTTCTAGCTGCACCAATTAAAGCAGTGGAGCGTGGTCAAAACTATTAATCTTGGAGCGACAGGGGGAACGGGATTCCAAAATGCAATCATATCACACGCAAATGTACCATTTATAAAATGTTTCTATACCGTTTATTAGGTATACCCATCAAGTACTGGGTTGGACCCACTTTGCCTCCAGAACAGCCTGAATTATTTGGGGCATGGAAACATTGCTCAATTGGTATCAGGGGACTTAACGTGTGCCAGGAAAACATTCCCCACACCGTTACATTATCGCCACCAGCCTGTGCCGTTGACACCAGGCAGGATCGGGCCATAGACTCATGCTGCTTATACTCTGCCATCAGTATGACGCAAAAGGAAACGGGATTCGTCGGACCAGGCAATGTTTTTCCACTTCTCAATTGTCCAATGTTGATCGCGTGCCCACTGGAGCCGCTTCTTCTTGTTTTTAGCTGATAGGATTGGAACCCGGTGTGGTCGTCTGCTGCAATAACCCATCCGTGACAAGGATCGATGAGTTGTGCGTTCCGAGATGCCGTTCTGCACACTACTGTTGTACTGTGCCGTTATTTGCCTGTTTGTAGCCTGCTTGGTAGCTTGCACGGATCTTGCCATTCTCATTCGACCTCTCATCAACGAGCTGTTTTCGTGCACAGGATTGCTGCTTACTGGATGTTGTGTGTTTGACGCACCATTCTCAGTAAACCCTAGACACTGTTGTGCGTGAAAAGCCCAGGAGGGCGGACGTTTCTGAGATATTGGAACCGGCGCGCCTGGCACCGACAATCATACCACGCTCAGTCGCTTAGGTCACTTGTTTTGCCCATTCTAATGTTCAATAAATCCCAAATGGAAGGTAAACAGTTGGATGAAATCAGACAAAACAAGCTCAATAACTCAATGTGTCACGTTCTGACCTTAGTTCTTTTGTTATGTCTTTGTTTTAGTATGGTCAGGGCATGAGTTGGGTGGGTTCTCTAAGTTAGTTTTTCTATGATTTGGTATTTCTGTGTTTGGCCAGGTATGGTTCTCAATCAGAGGCAGCTGTCAATCGTTGTCCCTGATTGAGAACCATACTTAGGTAGCCTGTTTTTCACCCTTGAGTTGTTTTCTGTTTTGTGTCTACACCAGACAGGACTGTTTCGTTTCGTTCATTCTCCTTTGTTATTTTGTTTAGTGTTCTCGTGATAATAAATTATCAAAATGGACACTTACCACACTGCGCATTGGTCCTCACCTTCTTCCACCAACAACGGCCGTTACACAATGCATGTACACACTCCCATTGAATATGCATTCACCTGTATTTTGAATAGGCCTAGAATACATTTTGATTTACCCAGTTTGTCATTAGATTTACCATTCAAATATATGATTTCCATTATGTTATGTATACTGAACAAAATAGAAATATGTAACAATTTAAACAATTTTACTGAGTTACAGATCATATAAGGAAATCAGTCAATTGAAATAAATTCATTAGGCCCTAATCTATGGATTTCACATGACCCGAGAGGGCATAGGCCCACCCACTGGCGAGCCAGACCCAGCCAATCAGAATTAGTTTTTCCACACAAAAGGGCTTTATTACAGACAGAAAAACGTGTCAGTTCCACTAGCTGTTTGGGTGGCTGGTCTCAGATGATCCCGCAGGTGAAGAAGTAGGATGTGGAGGTTCTGGGCTGGCATGGTTACAGCTTTTTTTTTTTTAAGCACACCGCTTTTTCCTGCTCGCAAGAGTGCAAGGAAGAGAGGCCTGCTTGAGAATGACCAGAGGCAGGGCGAGTGGTGTCTAATTTTATTTTTTATTATTTTTTTCATATTTTTTATATTTTTTATTAATGATTTATTAATTTTATTAATGAAGAGAAAAGGGGCTTATCTTATTCGCCACTCGAACATGTCTGTTTCCAACAAAGCCCATAATGTGAGATCTCACTCTTATACCATGGAGTTGTTGAATATTCCTGATTGATTTTACGGGCATTCTAGAGCATGTATTATTTCCATATAACGCATGGTATATTTGCACGATAGAATTCAATGGTTATAGTTCATTAATACATATTTTGTTTGACCTGCTTTTGAAAGCAAACGTCGAATTGGAAGCAGTATTGGTTTTGTTGAATTCGATTTTATAACGGGAAACTAGGACTGATGGTTTAGTTAGCCAAACGACCAAGTCTGTTTGTTTGGTTACCACGGCAACTACTGTACTAGCTACTTCAGTGTATGTTGAACACATTTCTACCGCCAAAATGAACACATTTCTAGTCGTAAATGTGTTAAATCAACTCTGGGCTATGCGTTCTATTGAAAATAATGAACGAAAGAACGTAAATATGTCAAATCAACTCTGGGCTATGGGTTCTATTGAAAATAATGAACGAGGCTAGCGGGTCGTGGATAATGAACGAGGCTAGCGCGTCCTGGAATACTTCACACCTCGTTCATTATATTCAATAGAACGCATAGCCCCGAGTTGATTACCCCTTACATATTATCATAGAACAGGGGTTATACAAGTAACCCTACATTTTAAAATGTGGGTCCTGGTTCTGAGCCATGGCATATACATTATTTAACTGCCAATTCTGTTTTAGAACTGTTCATCCTCATGTTATCTTCTGCAACTGACAGCCACACATCTTTGTTTTGCTTGAAAAAGCTTTATTAGTCGTTCTGGCTCATACACATCACATTGTGATGGAAACATGGAATGGCCTATTTTCTGGGCCGATGACAACCATGTGACTCTAAACCCTTTTAGGTATGGTCTAACACGCTATGTGCATCTTTTTAGTCTATATTTACCATCAGTTGTCATGGAAAGTTTTTATGCAAAGCCAAGGGGTAATATTGGGAAGGGTGTTTCCAGCATGGCTCGAAATGGATGAAGCCCTATACAGACACATATAAGGGAACTGCCCTGTTCCTCCACCCCTGCCTGGGTTATTAATTCCATAGGAATCTAGTCATTCTATTTCTATGATTAATACCGCTGTCCCCAGACACAATCACCAGATTAGGCTACTGTCACGTAACGTAGGCATGAGGCGGATGGAGTAACTTCATCCAGAGGTATAAAGACCCCGAAGGGCCACATCAGAAAGGCAAGGAGGACTCGGTTTCAAATAACATTTTATTGGTCACATACACGTGTTTAGCAGATGTTATTGCAAAATGCTTGTGTTTCTAGCTCCAACAGTGCAGTAATATCTAACATGTAATATCAAACAATTTCACAACAATACACACAAATCTAAGTAAAGGAATGGAATTAAAGATATATAAATATATGGATGAGCAATGTCAGAGCGGGATAGACTAAAATACAGTAGAATAGAATACAGTATATACATATGAGATGAGTAATGCAAAATATGTAAACATTATTCAAGTTACTAGTGTTCCATTTATTAAAGTGGCCAGTGATTTCAAGTCTATGTATATAGGCAGCAGCCTCTAATGTGCTAGTGACGGCTATTTGACAGCCTGATGGCCTTGAAATAGATGTTTTTCAGTCTCTCAGTCCCAGCTATGATGCACCTGTACTGCCTTCTGGATGATAACGAGGTGAACAGGCCGTAGCTCGGGCGGTTGTTGTCCTTGATGATCTTTTTGGCCTTCCTGTGACATCGGGTGCTATAGGTGTCCTGGAGGGCAGGCCCCCTGTGATGCGTTGGGGCAGACCGCACCACCCTCTGGAGAGCCCTGCGGTTGCGGGCGGTGCAGTTGCCGTACCAGGCGGTGATACAGCCCGATAGGATACTCTTAATTGTGCATCTGTAAAAGTTTGTGAGGGTTTTAGGTAGTGATGCACCGATATGATATTTTTGGCCGATACCCATATATGATATTTTCCTTGCCAAAAAAAACGATACCGATAACCAATGTTTTACATTTCTGCGGCCTTTTAAGCATTCTAGTACAGTTAAATAGTTAACACACACAGCAGCAGTCTAAGGCACTGCATCTCAGTGCAAGAGGCGTAACTACAGTCGTTGGTTCGAATCCAGGGTCTATCACATCCTTGATTGGGTTTCGTGTCTCAAAAATATTGTCTTGCATTTTAAAATGACAAGGGACCAAATGCAACATCTTAGCATCACTACTTTGAGAAGGAAGTGAATATATTGGCTTTTTCTCCACAGTTGGCAACACTGTATCACTCATACCACAAATATGCAGAAAAAATATGTAAACGCAACATGTAAAGTGGTGGTCCAATGTTTCATGAGCTGAAATAAAAGACCCCAGAAATGTTCCATACGCACAAGAAGCTTATTTCTCTCAAATTTTGAGCACAAATATGTTTACATTCCTGTTAGTGAGCATTTCTCCTTTGCCAAGATAATCCATCCACCTGACAGGTGTGGCTTATCAAGAAGCTGATTAAACAACATGGTCATTACACAGGTGCACCTTGTGCGGGGGACAATAAAAGGCCACTCTAAAATGTGCAGTTTTGTCACATAACACAATGCCACAGATGCCTCAAGTTTAGAGGGAGTGTGCAATCGAAATGCTGACTGTAGAAATGTCCACCAGAGCTATTGCCAGATAATTTAATTTTAATTTCTCGGCCATAAGCCGCATCCAACATCTTTTTAGAGAATTTGGCACTGCGTCCAACCGGCCTCACAACTGCAGACCACGTGTAACCAAGCCAGCCCAGGACCTCCACATTTGGCTTCTTCACCTGCGGGATTGTCTGAAGGGGAGCTGAGGCATATTTCTGTGGGTGGGCCTATGCTCTCCCAGGCCCATCCATGGTTGTGCCCTTGTCCAGTCATGTGAAATCCATAGATTAGGGCCTAATCAATGTATTTAAACTGACTGATGTCCTTATATGAACTGTAACTCAGTAAAATATTTGAAATTGTTGCATGTTGCGTTTTTATATTTTTGCTTAGTATACTTGGCTTCCAATATCACCCGTACCACAAATCCTGTTAGGCTAGGTTAGAAGACAGACACTGATCCATTGATCTGCCTGTTGACTGGTGATGTGGATATGACCTCATCAGTAAAACCTAATTAACTCCATTGAGACCAAGGATTCAACTTGGTCATCATGATACCATGATCCCATTTAATTGATACCCGACTGTTGCTGTTATATCATCTCAGTAGATGTGGTGTGAACAGTGTAGTGAAAATGTCCTTCCCACACATGTTGTATCATCATCTCAAGTACAATTGAGTAGTGTATGAGCACACATAAGTGAGACAACATTTGTCGCCCTGAAGTAGGCTTAGGCTACCTTTAACAGGTGTTAAACAGAACAATAGATTATTTACAGTCTATCGCTTACATAAAATATGTCCATGTGGATGTCCATGCAAATGTACTGTTCTGTTATAGGTCACCGTTCCAGTCACATTTGCCCTTTCTGTGTTTTCGGGTGAGTAACTACACAACCTTACAATTTTCATCTCATTCTCCCCCCAACCTTTATCTGTAACTGTGGCGAAAGTGATCCCACCCCCAGTTATCAAAAACACACGGACACGCTCACTGACGGTTTTGATCATTTTAGGCAACCTCTTTAAAGGGCAGGAGGAGCTGCATCAATTAGGCCCTACAGTACTACTGACGGGAAGAGACTGTGTTTTGGGTCTTTTTCAGGGGGGGGAGTGTGGGAGGGAGGGAGTTAGGGGGGGGGTGTGGAGGGTACTTGAAAACTTGAAATACATTTTCCACCCCATCAAAGTGATATGCATGGCTTTGAAGTTGGAAATCCAGTTGCCTGAATGTGCCAATGTTTGGGTGGTTGTGACACAGTCCCCCTCTCCCCACCTCCACTTGTCTTTCCCCTGACTTTGTCTCCTCTCTCTCTTTCCTCTCTGATTTGGCCTCTCACACTAGAAACCCCACACTGTCAAAGCCAGACAGCGCCCCCTGCTGCCGTCCTCATCCACAGCTCCCTGATGTGAGATATGGAGCCGGTGTGATGTGGAGCAGTGTGATGGATTGTGTTTATATAGGCTGGGCTAGATGGTGCATTTCACTAGTTCTAAGGGAACTCATCCACCTCCAATGTATAGCAGCCACCTGTGTTTGTGGCTCTGGATAGACATTGCCTCTAAAAGACAGCGGAACAGCATACCATCTTAACAAACCCTCCTAACCAACCTTATAGTGTTTTCAGCTTGCGGTATAGACATTTTTACACCTGCTACCAGATGCAACCTATGAGGGCTGTTGACATTGGCCAATATGAGCCATTTCTGTAGGTGACGGGAAATTACCTAAGTAGTTAATAAGGAAACATTTTTTCTCAGTATTTCACATCTCTCTCCTCACACCTCACCTCGACCTTCCCCTCACCTCTTCCTTCTCTCACTCTACCTCTCTCTGACTAGTGAAAGTGAAAAGAGCTCTTGTTTTTTTTATTACTTACACTGGATAGGTGCAGTGAAATGTGTTGTTTTACCTGGTCAGCCTGGTAGTATGGTGCCTCTGGAGATAATTAGGGTTAAGTGTCTTACTCAAGGGCACATTGGTAGATTTTTCATCTTGTCAACTCAGGTATTCGAACCAGTGACCTTTAGGTTACTGGCCAAATGCTTTAACAGCTAGTCTACCTTCCGCCCTATATATCCTGTCCTATCTTATCCTACACAGCATGACCATATAAGCCTTCCTGTTTTTAAATAACTTTTCTTTGTAAAGTCATTATACCTTTTTGATAATCTATTCTATATTGAAGCACTACTAGGTTACGTGAACCTATGTGTCTGCTGCAAAGGAATTAAGTAAATGGTCCAAAGTTAGCAATGTTTGCACAATCCTCAGTCCCTCTTAGACCTACTTCTAAAAGTCATAAACGTTGCTGATCCGATGCAGTAATAGTTCTCAGGCTACTTCTGCGTCTGAACCATCTGCGCGTTCCAAAGGTTAGCCGCCACTCAGGGGTTTAAATGTAAAGCAAATGTTTTTTTCCGGTGTTGCACAAAAAATAACAAGCTTCACCGAACACTTGTGATGGCCTTTTGGTGGCGTGGGAGAAAACAGACTGGGGTTGGAGTTGAGCTTTAGCACGTAGCCAACCTTTTGGTTGGCGTGCTCGCAAACACACAGACAATGGACTAGTGTTTGGTGATGGAGGGGCAGTGGTTTACCCAACCTGGCAATCACCTGTTGAAAGCCAACCAGCCAAGCCAAGCCAACCAGTGGTCGTGGTCAGATGCCAATAAAGGCGGGACTGGAATCTGTGTGCGTGTGCGTGTGTGCGTGTGCGTGTGTGTGTGTGTACCTGCGTGTGATTATATGTATGTGTACTTGCAGTTACTATGCTTGGCCCACACACTCTCACACCATACCCCTCATACAAGTGTAAACACTTTCACCACCCTGCTTCCTCTCTCTCTTTGAGAGAGACAGATACCTTGTTGAGTATATGTGGAATCTGGGAATATACAATTCTCATGATTTGTTTCCTAATGCACTATAGATGCATTATGTAAACATACTGTAATAACAAAAATGTGAGACTATATGGTTTCTTCTACATAGCAGATTTTAATGTGTGGCTGATGACACATATAGGAGAGCAATTATAGGCATGGTACACATGGATAAGTTCTATAGGCTAACATTGATTCGTACATACACATGTTTTAACAAATCGTGATTCATATGTTGTCTCGGGTACTTTTTTTCTGAAAGGCATTGTCCTAACAAGGAAAGGACATAAGACATAGGACATGATTCATCAAAACCACTTAACATATGGACTCCCATATGTTCGCCCCTATTTTGGTTTCGACCAAAACAACCTCAAATCTCCTGCATGAACGCTGAGGTTACTGGAAATCCTGAGGTTGTGAAAAACAACAAAGAGCTATTTTTATGTGGATTTACTGTAACTCCCTAGTTTCTCAACCACCACACCTGCTAATTAACACACATACACACATTCATACTGTATACAAACACATTTCACACATACCCAAATCTCAATAATAGCTAAGTTTATCATCCTAGTCTTGCCACCAACAAACCCTCTGACCCTGGAGAAGGAAGAGCCTTGTAACTCTCTGTGATTGGAGGAGAGGACAGACAGACCGCTCTCTAGCCTGAGGAGAGAGGGCGGGGTAAGCATGACCCAACCTGTAGTGTCAGGCATTTGTGACATTAGCCCTAACAGGGCTCACTTCAACACCATCATCCTGGAAACCTTAGACCCACTCCAATTCACACACTGCCCCAACAGATCCACAGATGACACAATCTCAGTCACACTCCACACTGCCCTTTACCACCTGGACAAAAGGAACACCAATGTGAGAATGCTATTCATTGACTACAGCTCAGTGTTCAACACCATAGTGCCTACAAAGCTCATCACTAAGGACCCTGGGACTAAACACCTCCCTCTACAACTGAATCTTGGTCTTCTGATGGTCCGCCCCCAGGTAGTAAGGGTAAGCGAACAGCACATCTGCCACGCTGATCCTCAACACGGGGGCCCCTCAGGGGTGCATGCTTAGTCCCCTCCTGTACTCTCTGCTTACCCACAACTGTGTGGCAAAGCACGACTCCAACATCACCATTAAGTTTGCTGACGACACAATGGTGGTAGGCCTGATCACCGACAAAGGAGGTCAGAGACCTGGCAGTGTGGTGCCAGGACAACAATATCTCAACATTAGTTATGAAGAGGGCATGACAATGCCTTTCCCCCTTAGGAGACAGAAGATTTGGCATGGGTCCCCAGATCCTCAAAAGGTTATATAGCTACACCATTGAGAGCATCCTGACCAGTTGCATCGCCACCTGGTATGGCAAATGCTCGGCATCCGACCGTAAAGTGCGTACAGCCCAGTACATCACTAGGGCCAAGCTTCTTGCCATCCAGGGCGTATATACTAGGCGGTGTCAGAGGAAGGCCCAAAACATTGTCAAAGACTCCAGTTACCCAAGTCATAGACTGTTCTGGTACCGGAGCACCAAGTCTAGGTCCAAAAGGCTCCTTAACAACTTCTACCCCCAAGCCATAAGACTGCTGAACAAAGACCCCCCCCCCCCCCTTTTTGTTTTTACACTGCTGCTACTCTCTGTTTATTATCTCGACTAACCTATACCCACGCACATTGACTCAGTACCGGTACCCCCTGTATATAGCCTCATTATTGTTATTTTATTGTGTTACTTTTTATTTTATATTTTTTGCATTCAGCGCATGTGACATACATTTAGAATTTATTTGATTTGACATAGTCATGTCAAAGCAGCTGTTTGTGTCTATGACCAGCACTGACTGAGCAACTAGCGAGTGTTCACACTTGCACATTCTGAAGAGGGCTAGCACCAACCGTAGCCCATGGCTAGCTGGCCCTGCTCCAGAGCAGGGTGAGTTAGCACTGACTTTTTGAGGAGCCCCATAAACACAGTGCCAAAATAACCAGTATTAAACATGGTGAACAACGCCTAGAATGCTCACTGTCCAATCACAAAAGCTGCACATTCACTTAATTGATATACAGTGCATTCGGAAAGTATTCAGAGCCTTTGACTTTTTCCACATTTAGTTAATTACAGCCTTATTCTAAAATTGATTAAACTCACTGGACTCTAACCACACACTCACACATACTACACCGACACTACAATACAACAACAAAAAATCAGAGCTGGCCGCCCGGCCAAACTGAGCAGTCGGGGGAGAGGGGCCTTGGTCAGGGAGGTGACCAAGCTCCGAGGAATGTGTCGAGGTACCACCAAGTCACTCTGACAGAGTTCTAGAGTTCCTCTGTGAAGATGAGAGAACCTTCCAGAAGGACAACCATCTCTGCAGCACTCAACCAATCAGGCCTTTATGATAGAGTGGCCAGACGGAAGCAATTCTTCAGTAAAAGGCACACAACAGCCCGGTTGGAGTTTGTCAAAAGCACCGAAAGACTCTCAGACTGTGAGATACAAGTTTCTCTGGTCTGATGAAACCAAGATTTAACTATTTGGCCTGAATACCAAGCGTCACTTCTGGAGGAAACCTGGCACCATCCCTACAGTGAAGCATGGTGGTGGCAGCATCGTGCTGTGTGGATGTTTTTCAGTGGCAGGGACTGGGAGACTAGTCAGGATCGAGGCAAAAATGAACAGAGCAAAGTACAGCGAGATCTTGGATGAAAACCTGCTCCAGAGTGCTCAGGAACTTAGACGGGCTAAGGTTCACCTTCCAACAGGACAACGACCAAAAGCACACAACCAAGACAACGCAGAAATGACTTCGGGACAGGTCTCTGAATGTTCTTGAGTGGCCCAGGCAGAGCCCGGACTTGAACCCGATCTCAGATCTTTGGAGAGACTTGAAAATAGCTGTGCAACAACGCTTTCAATCCAACCTGACAGAGTTTGAGAGGATCTGGGAGAAACTCCCCAAATACAGGTGTGCCACCCTTGTAGCATCTTTCCCAAGAAGACTCGATCCTGCCAAAGGTGCTTCAACAAAGTACTGAGTAAAGGGTCTGAATACTTATGTAAATGTAATATTTCAGTTTTTTACTTTTAATTAAGAAAAGTATGGGGTATTGTGTGTAGATTGATGAGGAGAAAAAAAGAATAAGACTGTAAAGTAACAAAATGTGGAAAAAGTCAAGGGGTCTGAATACTTTCCGAAGGCACTGTAGATAAACTCTTGGTAAATAGTGTGATCTACAGCTTATCATGAGGTACTCTAACTCAGGCAAGGAAACCCTTGAGACTTTCTTAATATTAGGGATCGCGCACTAGCTGTTGTTGACAAAAGGATATAGGATAGCCTCAAGCGGAGCTCATCCAGTTTATTCTCCAGTAATTCCACATTCTCCAGTTGAACAGAGGGCAAAGGTGGATTATCCACTCGCCGACGCAAAATTGCCAGGCATCCGGCTCTTCGACCTCTGTAACTCTGTCTCTTTATACCAATGATGTGGGTTTAGGCCTGGTCCGGGAGGAGCAGTAAATCTTTCGCTTCCGACTCATTAAAGAAAAAATACTCATCCAGTTCGAGGTGAGTAATTTCTGTTCTGATGTCCAGTAGCTCTTTTCGGTCATAAGAAACGGTGTCGGAAACATTATGTATAAAAAAAGTTTAAATCAGCACAGAAAAACACAAACTATCACAATTGGTCAGGAGCCCATAAAACGGCGGCTGTCCCCTCCGGCGCCATCCAGATGCAGCACTTAGAATATTTGAAAATGTATTTTTGCAAATAATTGACAAACATGTACTTGTTAAGAAACTAACTGTGAGAACTGTTAGAGCCAGCCGTATGGATCGATGATGAATTGAAAAATTGTATGGTTGAAAGAAATTATGCAAAAAAGTCAGGCTACTCAGCGGATTGGTTGGCATACTGTTAATTGAGAAATTGTGTGACTAAACTTAACAAACAAAAAAGACAAATTATATTACTAAAACAAGATAAATGACATAAAAAAACATGGGAAAACTTTGTAGCACCTTCAATTATATTATGGGCAGAAAACCCAATTCATCTCCATTACTCATTGAAGTTGATGGGTCATTTATAACAAAACCTTTCTTATAGCCAATTATTTCAATGACTATTTCACTAGTAAAGTGGACAAACTGAGAAGTGAAATGACAACATTGAACAGTGAACCATCATAGTTGTGTATTGAAGATCTATTAATGAAAGAGAAGGACTGCTGTTTTCAATTTGGTCAAGTTAGTGTGGGAGAGGTGGAACAACTATTGTTATCCATCATTATACAACGAGTGGGTCTAATCCTGAATGCTGGTTAAATCTGCATTCCAGCCGGTGTCTATTCCACATGTTATCACAGACGAAATCTATGACATTGAAATGCCTATTTACTCTGTTCCATCTGACTGTGCAATCCATTGTCTCATCAGCCCAGCCAGGGAATTTATAAACTTAATCTCCAGTATAAAAGCATCGAGACATTATCTAAATTTATTTTAGACTAACATTTAGTTTTCAACAGCAGAGATTTGTATAAACCTTGCTGTCTGTCCCGCCGACATTTGCAACATTGTTTCAATATTCAAATTCGATCTCCAGCTGTCCCATAGTAATGAACGTTTCTCAGCCGGTCGAAATCATGAAACATTTTAATGCAGCTAGTTTGCAGTCTTTCCAGCTTAAGTTTGAAGTGATTGTGTTAGCTGTGTAGTTGGCTAGCTCCTCTGATCAACAGTGTCCTGACAAGAGAGCACATTTTCTATGCCAGGCGAAATCGCCCCTCATTCGGTCATTGTTATGTATCCAAATAAATGTCACTAGAAAACAGCAAATGCAGCTATTGTTGTTATTCTGGCTGCACTGTTTGATGGGACTGTAGGTTAGCCATAGTTGGCTAGCTAGCAAGCGAGGGATAAGAACATTGCCAGCCAGTATGGCTATGGTTGGGTTTATACAGAACAAAAAGAATGAACAACTGGGTCGCGTTTCTGGCAACTGACCCGATAGAACAAACAACCAGCCGGCGTGGATAGCAACCCTAGATGTGTAGGGACTAAATATTGTGGAAGGATGAAATAGTATGAATAAATTCATCAAAATAAAGTTTTTAATGAAAATATGTCAATCATTATTTGAATATGTTGGTAACCCGTTGTATAAAAGTGATAATGCCCTCGAAGCCAGTGTTTTAAGGATACATTGGCACGGTTTGCCGGTTCTTGACTTCGTCTCCGGCCTAACAACACCCTTGCCAATATATCCTTCAAACACCAGCTTCTCGGGCATTATCACTTAAATAATGATAAGCCACCAGGTATAGACAACCTTGATGGGAAACTATTGAGAATATTAGCAGACTGTATTGCCACCCCTATTTGCCATCTTTAACCAAAGCCTAAAGGAGTGTGTGTGTCCACAAGCGTGGAAGGAAGCTTGAGTAATTCCACAACCTACAAATAGTAAAAAATCCCTTTGCTGGCTCTATCAGCTGCCCAATCAGTTTGCTGCTTGTTCTTAGTAAACTGATGAAGAGAATTGTGTTTTAACAAATCCAATGCTATTTCTTAAAGCGCAAGTTAACTACTGACTTTCAGCATGCATATAAGGCAGGGCACTCAACTTGTACTGCACAGACTCAGATGACTGATGATTGGCTAAAAGATACGGATAATAAGATTATAGTTGAAGCTGTATTGTTAGATTTCAGTGCAGAATTAGATGTTATTGATCATAATTTATTATTTAACAAAAAAAACCTCACTTGTTATGGCTTTAAATCACCTGCCATCACATGGTTTGAGAGTTATTTATCCAATAGAACTCCGAGATTATTCTTCAATGGAAGCTTCTCTAACATCAGATATGTATAGTATGGAATCCCTCAGGGCAGTTGCATTTTCATGAATAATTTGTCACTTGTTTTACAAGAAGCTAAAATGACTATGTATGCTGATGATTGGACACTTGACACATCAGCAACTACAGCCAGTGAGCTCACTGAGACTCTTAGCAAGGAGTTACAGTCACTGTCAGAATGGGGAATTAACTATAAACCAGTCATTTAAAAAAAACACTGAGGGTGGATTGCACCAACATGATTTAAATTCATCTAGGATTAGAGCTAATCTAGGTTTTGTAAATCTAGGTTTATAATTCAGAGATGTGTTGCACCACTTCATTTTACATCTAGATCAGTAAATCTATGATTAACGGTTTTAAACTATGATTGGTGTGTAAATAGTTTTTTTGTTGTCTCTTGGTGTCTTTCCTATATATAACTTTATTTATTTTTATTTATTTTTTCATTTTAATATAATATCTTTATATGTTGTTCTTGTATATTACTGTTCTGTACTTCATCATGCATTTGTACATTTTATGTGGACCCTAGGAAGAGTAGCTGCTGCATGTGCAGTAGCTAATGAGGATGCTAATAAACTAACTTAAATTATTGCTCAGCAGAGAGAGAGAATGTCAGAGATAGAATGTTGATCGCATGTTGTGCTTGTCCGCTAGCCCAGTGCTTTGTAATACAATTGTGAAGCTTAGCCCAGTGTTAAAATGCTTTTGTGAACAAAGGGCTAAGTTAACCTAGGGCCAGTCTATCCTGGGGCTAAGAACAATGCAGGGGAACATGATACAAGTTTAAAGTTTTAATTGTCACATGCCCAAGTACAGTGAAATACTTAACTTGCAAGCCCTTCCGAACAGTGCAGTAATCAATATCAAAATAGTTTACCTAAAAAAAACACAAGACATAAGAGGGGAAGAAAACAGTACAATGTAAGCTATATACAGGGTCAGTACCAAATGTACATTGTGCATGGATACTGGAGTAGTTTAGGTAGATACAGTGCATTCTGAAAGTATTCAGATCTTTTTCCACGTTTTGTTACGTTACAGCCTTATTAAAATAAATATTTACTTTGCTCCGTTCATTTTTTCCTCGATCCTGACTAGTCTCCCAGTCCCTGCCACTGAAAAACATCCCCACAGCATGGTGCTGCCACCCCCATGCTTCACCGTAGGGAAGGTGCCAGGTTTCCTCCAGAAGTGACGCTTGGCATTCAGGTCAAAGAGTTCAATATTGTTGTCATCAGACCAGAGAATCTTATTTCTCATGGTCTGAGAGTGACTTTTTTTTAGGTGACTTTTGGCAAGCTCCAAGTTCTTCCATTTAAGAATGATGCTGCAGGCATTTTTTGATACCCTTCCCCAGATCTGTGCCTCGACACAGTCCTGTCTCGGAGCTCTACGGACAATTCCTTCTATCTCATGGCTTTGATTTCGCTCTGACATGCACTGTAAACTGTGGGACCTTATATAGACAGATGGGTGTGCCTTTTCAAGTCATGTCCAATCGATTCAATTTACCACAAGTGGTCTCCAATCAAGTTGTTACAACATCTCAAGGATGATCAATGGAAACAGGATGCACCTGAGCTCAATTTCTAGTCTCATAGCAAAGGGTCTGAATACTGATGTAAATAAGGTATTTTATTTGCATAAATGTCTAAAAACCTGTTTTCGCTTTGTCATTGATGATCCATTTTTTAAAATTCATTGTGTGTGTGTGTGTGCGCGCAAGAGTGTCAGTGTAGACGTGATAGGCGGATATACATGATAAATGATAGGTACTAATATAAATGATAAATGGATAGGTACTAATGTTAATGGCCATCAATAATCAATGAACACTGCTTAATTGTAGTAATACATCAAATCAATAATCATTTTAGCAGCAGCATAGGTGTAAGGGGGGTGTGTCTGCGTGTGGGTGTAAATGTGTGGCGTCAGTAATCAAGGTGAGTGTGAGTAAGTGATTCCTCGATGTTGCAATCCCCAGAGTCTGTAATTAGCAGAGATCATATCACCAGAGTACAATTGTTGCGGTCTCAAAAATGGACATATCATTGCACCTTTGTCATAGTTGTAAGTGACTTTAGAGTTTTACTACAGGGTTTTATGAGTCTGTGAGGGATATTTTACCTGGGCAATTTCTTCCTCAGCCAGGCACCAAGGCTACCCAAGGCGGGGGAGACCATCCACGGTCACAAGTTCTTCATTGGTTTCGGAGGCAAAGGGGCAAACCAGTGTATTCAGGCCGCTAGAATGGGAGCCAAGACTGCCATGGTCTGCAAGGTATGACACAGTGGCAGTAAATGGCAAGCAAGCCCTCTCTCTCTCTCACTGTCCCTCTGCTGTACTCTACTCTTTTTTTCCAGAACGCACTCTTTCACACTGAACTCCTCTAACCACCCCTGTCAACGCTCCGGCCCTCATTCTTCCTTGATCCGTACCATTACTCATGCATAACACACACCCACATACGCCAAGTATTCCCATACATCCAACCCCAGGTCTCCAATCAGCTAGGCACAGCATAAAAAAGGGTCATCAAAGTAGCTGAAGCCCCACCTCTGTCAAGAACAAATGGTCCAGTCGATAAGCTGTACAATGCAGGAGTGGCTCTCCAGGCATGGGCAGAGACCAAAAATAGATGCCCAGGCTTTTGAGAAACATCCAAGGAGGAAGGCCGCACTTCAAAGACAAAGGGGGCCTAGGCTCCCACTATAGTGCTACTACCACTGCATACTACACTTTATAGGCAGTTAGGGCACAGATGCCTCTTTGACTTCTTCCTTGAAAGCGTGGGATAAAAGTGGGGAGCCTGAGGGCGAGGTGGGGACCCCTTCAACGCCCCCCCAAACGATTTTACGATGTGGACATCCCAGAGCAGATTGAGGGATCGAGGGAAGGAGGGGAGGGTGAGGGAGGAGAGGTGGACATGAGGAGGCGTCGGACGGGTGGGGTCGTCGTATCTTGAAGGCTTGGCGCGATGGCCTTGTGTGTGTTCGCACGTGTGTCTATGTGTGTGCATATGTGTGTGTGCATGTGTTTGTGTGATGTGACGGCACTTTGCCAGTATGCCAGCGGGGTACGAGAAAATACAACCCGATACTGGTTGGAGTTCACTGATCTTCAAAAAGTGTCTATCTCATGTATTGCTTAGATCCGTGTATTCAAAGTTTCATCATAGCATTTTGATTTCAGGTTGGCAAAGACTTCTTTGGAGAAAACTACATCCAGAATTTCAAGGACAATGGTGTATCCACAGGTAAGAATACCAAAAATTACAACTTTCAAAACAACAGGCCATTCTTAAAATACAGAAAAGTTGCTGTGCTTATTTCAAAACTAGCTTGAAATGCAACAGATATGCTATTTCATGGCATGCATCATCCCAGACCTTGATCGAAATAATATTTGTTTTTCTTTTAGATGTGCTTCGTTTAAAATTGAGTTTGCTCAGTGTAATTGAACCAATGGAATAGTCCCAAAAGTGCCAAACTATTAGAAATGAAGGAATACATCGTATGTGTTGAAATGCTTCCTCTTTATTCCTCTTTTTCTCCCTCTGTAGAGTTTGTGGGGCAGACGGTTGACTCGGCCACTGGTGCTGCCTCCATCATTGTCAACGATGCAGGTAAACGAGGGCCGTAGACTGCCCTGTTAAAATGTAAAAATCCCCCCAACAAATAACCAACTCATACAATCACTCACTTGCTCAATGTGCACTTACTTGTTTACTCACTCACACACATACATACATGTGATTTACTGAGGAGAAGGATTCACCAGATGTGCATCTACACACTAAGTGCATCTGAATGGGATGAGGATCAGTACACAACACTCTACCACTTCCCTCTAAACCCTCCTCTGCACAGAGTGTAAAATTAGCCTGGGCTTTATCTGCATCTGTGTCTGCAAATAGAATCAGGTGATATAATGCATCGCTGATATGTGGGTGGGCGAAGCGTGTGAGTGTGTGTTCGTGCATGCGGGTGTGTGTGAATAGTACAAATCTTGCGAATCCTGCGGAGGTACACAGGAAGTTAGTGTTTTCGGAAGAAGGGTTTGCGTTAGGGATGACTATTACCATATAACCGACGGTAATGGATGAAGACCGTCATGAAAATAAAGTAACCGTCATAATTGTAAAAAATAAACATGGTGTGGAATTTACAGCTGACTGAAGACGGGGCGGCCGGGCATTTGTGCAGAGTCCATTTCTGCCATAACATGGGCTCTTATAGTGTAGTCATGATACCAGCATTTATACTTCGATAGCGACAGTTGAGCATTTGAACATTATGTTAGAATAATGAAAAAACTAGTACAACAACTACAATAACAAATATAATATATTCTCTCATCAATTTGTTAAACAAAATAAAACACCATATTAAATAACAGAAGAATATCTTCAATATTCCATATGCAAAACCCATGTCTGAGACTCGGAGCACACAAAATAATTTGACAATTACATCTAAACTGTTTTCAAATGTTATTTGATACATATCAGGGTTAATTTGCCCATCTATGGCCATAATGACATTCATTAAACCTATGATTCATTATAGCTAAATCATTTAATGTATTAAAATCGTAGTTTAGTTCCAAAACAACATTTAAAAAAAACAACACTTTGAAGCTAATTTCTGAAGTTTCTATATTGCAATAGTCTTACACCCCATAGAAGTACAATGGATTTTGCGCAGCATACTGCGATTCTCAGATTGCATTTCAACTCCCAGGGTGCAATGCTCTATCCAGGGCTGCTGGCTAACTACTGCCAGCAAGCCTAGACAAACGCGAAGCAGTCTAAATATATTGCTGGCATAACTACGTTATTTCACATTACTTTACTTTTGGGTTGTAGTCATATTATAATGCTCACATGAATGTCATGCTAAATATGTTCATGTCATTAAAAAAATAATTGGAATTGAGTTGCTAGTAATCTCTCGTGGACAGATGAAACAGTGAGAATCTGTCAAGGCTCACGTAGGATTATGTGATTACGAGTAGCAGTAGTTCCTAGTTTGGGGTTTTCGTCATTGATTATTTCGATTAATCAGGATTGGGCGAAGGTAGTGCTTAAATTGGTGCAATGATTTTCAAGCCTGGGTGCGGATGATAAACGGTTTCCACTACATTCCACAAACTCAAAATTGACTATCGTAAAAATGACATTTTTACATTACATAAACATGTGTGAAATTACAGAAGAGAGGGGTATGGCTGAGAGTTTCCTTTTGCGAAGGAGGAGACTTCACTTCCTTCGAGCAAAGGTAATCACAATCGTTAACAACACCCCCCTCCCTCCCCAGAAGTAAAACAGGAAATTACAAATTTACGCGACATAATCTTGGTTACCCGGTAGTAAAATTAAGTTGCTAAAAGAATGTTACAATGCAAATGTCATGTGTAAAATTGTTTGTAGTTTTGGAGCTAAACCTCCCTTGCACTGCTTTATAAAACCTTTTGCTTAGTTGTTTCTGTTGACTGGCCCTCGTCATCTGCTTTGTAATCAAAGTATTCCCAATGTTTGCTTCTGGAGACAGTTTTGTCAACAAGTTGCTGGCATGGAGGTATTATGTTTTTGTTTGAAGAAGTCAAATGTCGTAATTTTCTCATCGCTTGCTTCTCAAAAGTGGCTCGCCCTATGTCAGCTGTAAGCGCATGTAGCCTGGCTAGCTTACTATTGCCTCCTTGAAAAGATTCAGACAAATTACGATACAGACGAGATCCTCTCAATTGGTATAAGACGTGAGACATATTTCACAGAAGTACCGAAAGTAACACAAATTCCAGTACTGAACTGTTTTTCATCTTCTAAACTCAGCAAAAAAAAGGCGGCCCTTTTTCAGGACACTGTCTTTCAAAGATAACTCCGTAAAAATCCAAATAACTTCACAGATCTTCATGGTAAAGAGTTTAAACACTGTTTCCCATGCTTATTCAATGAACCATAAACAATTAATGAACATACACCTGTGGAACGGTTGTTAAGACACTAACAGCTTACAGGCGGTAGGCAATTAAGGTCACAGTTATGAAAACTTAGGACACTAAAGAGGCCTTTCTACTGACTCTGAAAAACACCAAAAGAAAGATACCCAGGGTCCCTGCTCATCTGTATGAATGTGCCTTAGGCATGCTGCAAGGAGGCATGAGGACTGCAGATGTGGCCAGGGCAATAAATTGCTGTGTCCTCACTGTGAGATGCCTAAGACAGCACTAAATCAACAACTGCCCGAGTTCCACCAGGAATGCACAATCCCTCCATCAGTGCTCAGACTGTCCACAATAGGCTGAGAGAGGCTGGACTGAGGGCTTATAGGCCTGTTGTAAGGCAGGTCCTCACCAGACAGTGATGGTCGGTTTTGCGTTTATCGTCAAAGGAATGAGCGTTACACCGAGGCCTGTACTCTGGAGGGAGATCGATTTGGAGGTGGAGGGTCCGTTATGGTCTGGGGCGGTGTTCCTGCAAGACAGGAATGTCAGTGTTCTGCCATGGCCAACAAAGAGCCCGGATCTCTATCCCATTGCGCACGTCTGAGACCTGTTGGATCGGAGGGTGAGGGCTAGGGCCATTCCCCCGAGAAATGTCCGGGAACTTGCAGGTGCCTTGGTAGAAGAGTGGGGTAACATCTCAAAGCAAGAAATGGCAAATCTGGTGCAGTCCATGAGGAGGAGTACTGCAGTACTTAATGCAGCAGGTGGCCACACCAGATACTGACTGTTACGTTTGATTTTGAGCCCCCCTTTGTTCAGGGACACATTATTCCATTTCTGTTAGTCACATGTCTGTGGAACTTGTTCAGTTTATGTCTCAGTTGTTGAAACTTGTTATTTTTATACAAATATTCATGCCTTCCGGATGCAGTGAAAAAGAAAAATGAAGTAGGCTTTATACAACATTAGTGCAGACCCATCACATGTGCTGCTTATCTGGATTCACTGGTTATACGTACCAACCAAACTTGGGAGGGCACGATGGTCCTCCTTTGATTAGTAACTGCTTCCAGGCCTGCTATGATGTTCAGCTAGAAATGGTTAGTATGCTTAGAACCGGGGATGGGCTAGCTAATCCAGAATCACAAGGGTTTAGCCTATTTGAACTTGACTGACACCCCGTAGTAAAGATCGGAGTCTTGCAGTGCACATTTGCCTGTTCCTATTTACGATAACCTATTTCAATAAATATGTGATACAGAACACAAAAGAGGAATGTAGGCCACACAATGCAGAGAATTCCACCAAAGCAGCGCAAAATGTCCAGTCAGAAAGTATTGTTTCTTGCTGACTCTCTCTGTCAGATGCATTAGGCTATAGACTAAACATATTCATGATTTTTTTTATATATATAATGGACACTCATCTTATGTTTAGCTGTTTTTAAAAACACTGTCTATATTCCCTTCTCTCTGCATTCTATATGGTTTATGTATATGGCTGAAGGCTACGCTTCATCGTTGTATGCATGGCTTTCTCCCGATTTAAACGATGAATGTAACGGAGTTCCATCTCAAAACGTTATTTGAATAGCCTGAAATGTAAGTTAGCCAGGGGACTGATAATGAGAGAGAACAACCAATAACAATAGCCTTTAGAAAAGTCGAATGACAAGTTTATTTAAGTTTAAGCTTATTAAAAAATAAAAATATCCATGCTGGCCCGGGAAAATCCCTCCAAGCGAGGTTGAAAACCAAATGGCCAATAACCTATCCTCATTCCTCCTACTGGCCTATCATAAAAGCTTTAAGACAAGTTAAAATGATGAACAGTAGCTTATATCCCAAATATTCTAGCCTACCCAAGGTGTTGTCCTAAAGTTGTGGCTTTTTAAAATAAGAGTGAAAGTCTATAGACTAAGCAAGTGGTCACCAACTGGTCAATCGCCAAGGTATTCCTAGTCCATTGTCTTTTGTTTGGAGCACTACTGTCAATGTTGAGTAAGGACATGCACACGATTCCGCATAAAAGTAGGCCTATATGCTACCTGGCCTGTGCGCAAATGTAGGTATATACTGAAAATGTGCCCATTTGGGGACCTGATAGTATTTCTGATTGGCTTAACTGAGTCTTCACGAATGAGCTGTGGAGCTTCTCAAAGTATTGTTTTCGTCACCTCAAAGTAAAACAAACAAAGTCTGTTTTTCCATCCATTGAGAATGACAATAGTTCCTCAATGTTTTTGAAAAATCTTTCCAGCTCTCCCTTTCGATAACCATGGTGTGAAAGGGAAAAATGTCATGCTCTGATCTAGTGGAAATGTCATAAAATTTGTCTACCCGATGAGCGCTTATCCCTTGTGCAAAATAGCATACAGCTGTGTCTGACCGAGCCCAGAATATTTTATACGTTGCACGTTTGTTAGTGCAAGCTTCTTTCAAGTTCGTGGCAGACAGGCCATGCGTCGCCAATGTGATTTATAGGATATCTTTTTTTATCAGGATAGTTTCTACCTGCAGGCTGCAATGTTTTTATTTGTTGGATTTATTTGTTGGCTATTTTTACATAGTTGGCAATGGCAATAGAAGTTACTTTTTAGGTTTGTATAATTTTTATTTAGATTTGAATAGAACCCCAGGTTGCTGAGGAGTATTTTTGTTCTGAAATAAAGCCCTTTTGTGGGGAAAACTCATTCTGATTGGCTGGGTCTGGCTCCTCAGTGGGAGGGCCAGGCTGACTTGTGTGTGGGCCTATGCCCTCCCAGGCCCACCCATGGCTGCACCCCTGCCCAATCATGGGAAATCTATAGATAAGGGCCTAATTTATTTATTTTAATGACTGAATTCCTCATATGAACTTTAACTCAGTAAAATATTTGAAATTGTTGCATATTGCGTTTATATTTTTGTTTAGTATAGTTGATTGTATTAAGACACATAGGGTGTGTATATACAGTGTCTTCAGAAAGTATTGAGACCCCTTGACATTTTCCACATTTTGTTACGTTACAGCCTTATTCGAAAATGGATTCTAAAATGTTGCAGCCTTATTTTTAATGACGAAGCGAAAACTGTTTTTTAGAAATTTTTGCATATGTATAAAAATCACATTACATAAGGATTCAGATCCTTTACTCAGTACTTTGTTGAAGCACCTTTGGCAGCGATTACAGCCTCAAGTCTTCTTGTGTATGACGCTACAAGCTTGGCACACTTGTATTCGGGGAGTTTGTCCCATTCTTCTCTGCAGATCACCTCAACCTTTGTCAGGTTGGATGAGGAGCATCAATGCACAGCTATCTTCAGATCTCTCCTTCGATCAGGTTCAATTCCGGGCTCTGGCTGGGCCACTCAAGGACATTCAGAGACTTGTCCTGATGCCACTCCTGCGTTGTCTTGGCTGTGTACTAAGGGTCATTATCCTGTTGGAAGGTGAACCTTCGCCCCGGTCCTGAGCGTCCGGAGCAGGTTTTCATCAAGGATCTCTCTACTTTGCTCCGTTCATCTTTCCCTGTATCCTGACTAGTCTCCCAGTCCCTGCCGCTGAAAAACATCCCCACAGCACGATGCTGCCACCAACATGTTTCACTGTAGGGTTGGTTCCAGGTTTCCTCCAGAAGTGAAGCTTTGCATTCAGGAGAAGAGTTCATTCTTGGATCCGTCAGACCAGAGAATCTTGTTTCTCATGGTCTGGGAGTCTTTAGGTGCCTTTTGGCAAACTCCAAATATGTCTCTGTTTTAGTTTGGTCAGGGCGTGAGTTGGGGTGGGCATTCTATGTTTTGTGTTCTATGTTTTCCATTTCTATGTGTTTGGCCTGGTATGGTTCCCAATCAGAGGCAGCTGGCAATCGTTGTCTCTGATTGTGAACCATACTTAGGCAGCCTGTTTTTCCCACTTGAGTTGTGGGTAGTTGTTTCTGTGTCTCTACCAGACAGGACTGTTTCGGTTGTTCTTTTGTTTACTTTGTCTTTCAGTGTTCAGCTTATCGAATAAATTTAACATGAACACTTACCACGCTGCATCTTAGTCCTCTCCTTCCAACAGCAGTTACAGTCTGGCCACTCTACCATAAAGGCCTGATTGGTGGAGTGCTGCAGAGACGGTTGTCCTTCTGGAAGTTTCTCCCATCTCCACAGAGGAACTCTGGAGGCCTGTCAATGTGACCATCGGGTCCCTGTTCACCTCCCTGACCAAGGCCCTTCTCAGTTTGGCCAGGCTGCCAGTTCTAGGAAGAGTCTTGGTGGTTCCAAACTTCTTTAATTTAAGATGGATGGTGGGAGTCCACTGTGTTCTTGGGGACCTTCAATGCTGCAGACATTTTTTGGTACCCTTCCCCTGATCTGTTCTTCGACACAATCCTGTCTCAGAGCTCTACCGGCAATTCCTTCGACCTCATGTCTTGGTTTTTGCTCTGACATGCACTGTCAACTGCGGGAATTAAATTGACAGGTGTGTGTGTGCCTTTTCATGTCCAATCAATTGAATTTACCAAAGGTGGACTCCAATCAAGTTGTCGTGTCACGTATACTCCCACTCTGGCCTCTATGTCATCAGGCTGCTGATTTATCCCGCACGCCTGTCACCTGGACTCCATCACCTCCTTGATTATCTTCCCTTTATCTGTCACTCCCCTTGGTTCTTTCCTCAGGTGTTATTGACTCTGTTTCATGTTGGTGTGTTGTTTGTGTTTCATGTTTATTGTTTTGTTTATTTATTAAAACTCTCTGTACTTGCTTCCCGACTCTCAGTGCATTCGTTACATGTCGAAACATCTCAAGGTTGATCAATGGAAACAGGATGCACCTGAGTTCAATTTTGAGTCTCATAGCAAAAGGTCTGGATAAATTTGCAAACATTTCTAAAAACCTGTTTTCACTTTGTCATTATGGGGTATTGTGTGTATATTGATGAGGAAATATTTTTAGTTAATCAATTTTAGAATAAGGCTGTAACGTAACAAAATGTGGAAAAAGCCAAGGGGTCTGAATACTTTTGAAATGCACTGTATATTGGAAAAAATACACCAATCGATTGGTCGAAAGAACAACTTTTGGTCAATCAAGATGTTTTTTAATCGGGGTCAGCCCCAATGCTCACTCAGCTGTGCCTCACCTGTAATACTAAAATGATCTATTACCAGTGTGATCAAATACCACATGTATATATATAATTTCAAAATGGTCTGAGAAGAACAACATTGGCAGGGCAACTCAAGGATAGCCAGTATGCAGTTATGATATATTGGGCCTATAGCCTACTGCATAAACCTCATTGCTACAGAACTGTTTTTAATTGGTTAATGTTGCATAGGCTTAAGTTTGTTTTAAGCAACTATGAGCGTGAGATCTCGGCTTGCATTTTGACACACAGAGAGGATCTCTGCATAAGCATAAGCTTTTTTCAATCACAGCTTTATGAGAGTTAGAGCAAACAATATTATTTATTTTTCTATTAATTTATGAGGCAAATAAAGCAATTATTATCCAGTCCTAAACGCAGTAGACTGCTTCTATCCAGCCCATGTCACTCCGGTAAGACAAAAAAAGAATGTGTATATCACCATAGGACGAAGCCCAACCCTACTAACCAGTGTGATATAAACGGGTACAATTGATTGAGATTCTCATTGAAAACAACATTCCATGGTCATTTTGGTCATTGTAACTCAATCCAGGAAATTCATTTATATTTTGGATTCACTTTCTAAAGATGATTTGACAGGACATACAATTGTTGAATGACAGTTCAGTTCCTGAATCCACTGAGCAAAAGTGGTTCAAGGATCTCAGACCCCTGTTAGCCTTGGACTGGCCCTTCGACATGCTCCAATCTCCTCTGACTGTGTTATAGTACTCCAACACTATGCACCTGGAATGACTAGCTGTGTTATTTTTATGGGTATTGTTTGTGTGTGTGTGTGTGTGTGCGTGTGTGAGTGACACACACAAAAACACAGTACTTACCTATGCTGTCGTAAGCAAGGGCCAGTGACCCTCATGCCCCGTCATCATCTTTCCATTTGGTCACTTTCGTTGTGTCACATCCGCAGGGGAGAATGCCATTGTGATCGTGGCTGGTGCCAACCTGCTACTGGGTGGCGAGGATCTGCGGCGGGCACTGCCAGCCTTAAGCCATGCCAAGGTAATGGTGTGCCAGCTGGAGATCAGCCCGGACACCTCCCTGCAGGCCCTGCGCCTGTCCCATGAGAACAACGGTCAGTCTGGATGTCTATCTATGTACTGTCTTCATACTGTCTACCTCTGTCTACATCTTTCTGTCTGTTGGCCTGTCCATGAGAACAACGGTACGTCTGGGCGTCTGTCTGCTTTGTCTGTCTGTCTGTCTGTCTGTCCTGAAGCAACGCTCGACAATCTCTGTTCCAACCTACAGTGAGTCATCAGGGAATTTCTTTTAGATTCTGATTTATCAAGAACTAAGCCCGCTTTACTGGCACATTCCTCTGTTCATTCATACATTATTGAAATTGACACTGAGGCCTCATATCACCATTATCTTATTTTCCCAGATTGTCTTTGTTGTTCAGAATAACATCCCTAGCTATATATTACAATGGGGTCTGAAATGATTGACACCCTTGATAAAAATGAGCAAAAATGACTGTGTAAAATAAATCATTATATATATTGTATGCTCAAAGAATTATGAAATTATATTATTTTATACTAATACAATTGTTCAGAGAAAGAGATTTTGTAGTAAACTTTTTATTTTTTTACTCAAAAGTAGGGCTAAAAATTGACAGCCTTTTTCCCCATGCCTTTCAATACCTCCGCTTACGAGGATAACGACACTGAGCCTTTTTCAAAAATATTTTATGAGCTGGAGAACACATTGGGAGGGATCTTAGACCATTCCTCCATACAGAATCCTTCCAGATCCCTTATATCCTTAGTCTGGGCATTACCAAAGAGCTCTATTTTCATGTCATCTGACCAAAGTACCGGTTCCAATCCAAGTGCTAATGCCGTTTCAAATCGAATTTGATTTGTCACATGCGCCAAATACAATGGTGGTAAAGGGCAGTGTTTGAATGAGATGGAGATTGCGTCATCAGTGGATCTGTTGGGGTGGAATAGAAATTGGAGTGGGTCTAGGGTTTCTGGCATGATGGTGTTTATGTAAGCCATGACCAGCCTTTCAAAGGACTTCATGGCTACCGACGTGAGTGCTACAGGGTGGTAATCATTTAGGCAGGTTACCTTCACTTTCTTGGCCACATGGAATTTGGTGGTCTGTTTGAAACATGTAGGTATTACAGACTCGGCCAGAGAGAGGTTGAAAATCGTCCGGTACAGCTGGTGCTCTCACGCATGCTTCAGTGTTGCTTGCCTCGAAGCGAGCATAAAATGCATTTAGCTCGTCTGGTAGGCTCGCATCACTGAGCAGCTCGCGGCTGGGTTTCCCTTTGTTGTCCGTAATAGTTTTCAAGCTCTGCCACATCTGACGAGCGTCAGAGCCGGTGTGGTAGGATTCAATCGTTGCCTGTTTGATGGTTCATCTGAGGGCATAGCGGGATGTTTTATAAGAGAACAGATTTGCCAAATGGAGGGCGAGGGAGATCTTTGTATGCGTCTTTGTGTGTGGAATAAAGGTGGCTGAGAGTTTTTTCCCCTTCTGGTTGCACTTGTGACATGCTGGTAGAAATTAGGTAAAATTTATTCAAGTTGTCTGTCCCCGGCCACTCGGAGTGTTGTTTCTGGATAAGCATTTTCTTGTTTGCTTATGGCCTTATACATCTCATTGTGTGTGGTCTTAGTGCCAGCATCGGTTTGTGGTGGTAAATAGACGGCTACGAATAATATAGATGAGAACTCTCTTGGTAGATAGTGTGGTCTACAGCTTATCATGAGGTATTCTGCCTCAGGTGAGCAATACCTTGAGACTTCTTTAATATTAGACATCTCGCACCACAGTTATTTACGTAGCTACTCTGTCCTGCACGGAGAAGCCAGCCAGTACCGAGGGTAGTAGGGGTTTACCTACTCGTCGTCAAATTCTTACAAGACACCCCGCCCTCCTCGCCTTTTTTCTCCATCTTTTCGTCATGCTGATGACGGGATTTGGACCTTGTCTCGACAAAGCAGTTCGTGTCGGACTCAAAATAGCACAATTGGTTATGAGCCCTTAAAACGGCAGCTCTTTGTTGGTTGACATGTAAATATAACTCTTTGGTCATGCACACCAGTAGTTGGTTTGGCATCAAAATGAGAATGCCTGAGCAGAAAAGAACCCCATACCTACTGTAAAATATGATGGTTGATCTTTGATGTTAAAGTGGCTATTTTGCTTTCACTGGTCCTGGCGTCCTTGTTAAGGTCAACGGCGTCATACACGTTACCCAGTACTAGGATATTTTTTGCCAAAAACCTGTCCACAAATGGATCTTCCAGCAAGATAATAACCCTAAGCATACATGAAAATACACAAAGAAATGGTTAATTGGCCACAAAATCAACATTTTGCAACAGCCATCTGTCTCCAGAATTGAAACCCATTGGAAACCTGTGGTCCATAAGCACAGATGAAGAATACCAAGGATCTGGAAGGATTCTGTAGATCCTTCCAACTCATAAAACATTTTAGAAAAAGGTTCTGTGCCGTTATCCTCTGAATGTGAGGTATTGAAAACAGGGGTGTCAATAATTTTGACCCCTACTTTTTTAAATTATTTTTTTATTACTTGTTTGTCACGTTCTGACCTTTATTTCCTTTGTTTTGTCATTATTTGGTATGGTCAGGGCGTGAGTTGGGGTGGGCAGTCTATGTTTGTTTTTCTATGATTTGGGTATTTCTATGTTTCGGCCTAGTATGGTTCTCAATCAGAGGCAGGTGTCATTAGTTGTCTCTGATTGAGAATCATACTTAGGTAGCCTGGGTTTCACTGTGTGTTCGTGGGTGATTGTTCCTGTCTCTGTGTTTGTTTTCACCAGATAGGCTGTTTAGGTTTTTTCACATTTCTTATTTTGTTAGTTTATTCATGTATAGTGTCTTTTTAAATTAAACATGAATAACCACCACGCTGCGTTTTGGTCCGCTTCTCCTTCACCTCAAGAGAACCGTTACATTGTTAAACAAAATCTCTTTCTCTGAGCAATTGTATTAGTTTGAAATAATATAATTTCCCAAATGTTTTGCGCATACAATATACAGTTGAAGTCGGATGTTTACATACACTTAGGTTGAAGTCATTAAAACTAATTTTCCAACCACTCCACAAATTTCTTGTTAACAAACTATAGTTTTGGCAAGTCGGTGCTCATAAACTGAGCGGTGGTCCTCGGTAAATGCAGCTGCCACTGATTTCCCTGCAATATATTATCGCCCTCAAAACGTAAAAGGGGTGCGTTACCTCGCTGAGTCTGTATCAGTCTTTATCTGTGAGTGTGTGTTTCGCAAGCTGGGTGTGTGCATGCATGTGACATGTGTGTTTGTCAAGGTACAGTATACCACTTCATTAATAAACTTCCCCACCCAAAAGAATGGCAGCTCCAGGTAAATAAAGCACCACACCTCCAAAGGGAATAACTAGACCACGGAGCTCTATCATCATTCGCACCCCAGTCTATTATTGGACCGTATCGGTGTCTCACATCTGTGGAGTTGAAACATACGGGGACATCCGGCTCTGGTGTCGGGGCCCTTTCATTAGTTACCACCATCCACTTCCAAAGCATGTCGTAATGGGCTCTCGCCCACCTCATTGCCCACAGATGGGCAATCTGGGCAACCCAGATGGCATCGCGCGCCATCTCTGACGTACCACCTCTGATATCATATACCCTGGCATGGTTTATCAACTCCCTCTGCCAAGGCGCTAATAGGCATCACTGCGTGGAGAGATAAGAGACAATTTGATGTGATAGCAGCACAAGCAGATTACATGAATGTCAGCCCCCGGAAGGGGTGCGGTGTCAATGGTTTGGCCCGGGGGCTAATGACGCGATTGGATCGTCAGGTGACGGAGCTCGCTGCTGCCCGGCTTACGCAAATGACTCCTCGGGAGGTTTTCCTTAAGGATGAAAGAGAAACAGATTCTTAGAAATAACTCTCCAGGGTTGAGGTACTGTACTGTTGCTTTTTCATGCTGTACTCTTGGTGTTGCGTCACATAGTCACTGAAATAATGTTTTTTAAGATATTTGTTATCATATATTATATGGTAAATATGAAAAAAACTATAACATGCAACAATTTCAACATTGAATGTTCAAATAAGGAAATCAGTCAATTGAAATAAATAAATTAGGCCCTAATCTATGGATTTAACATGACTGGGCAGGGGCGCAGCCATGGGTGGGCCTGGGAGGGCATGGTCCCGCCCACTAGGGAGGCAGGCCCAGCCAATCAGAATAAGTTTTTCCCCACAAAAGGGCTTTATTACAGACAGAAATGCTCAAACGATCCCGCAGGTGAAGAAGCTGGATTTGGATTATGGTAGAGAAGTTAAATTCTCTGGCAACAGCTCTGGCGAACATTCCTGCAGTCAGCATGTCAAGTGCATGCTCCCTTATCTGTAGCATTCTGTTGTGTGACAAAACTGCACATTTGTGACTTGTTTAAGGAAACTAGGCGTATGTCGCGTGTCACTACTTCACAGGAGAGTCATTTGAATGTGAACTTTGTTTTAAAATCAAAACACGTTTTTTGGCAGAAATGCCTTGTGGAACATGTGAACTTTCATGTGCCTTAATAACAAACTTGTACGGCATCTGTAAATACGAATAAAATTGTTAAATTACGAGCCTAGTTGGTTTAGCCACGGACAAAGACAGGAACATTCCCGCTAGCCACGATTGTCTGAGATAATGGATGGGCTGGATATGCCGAGAGATGAGTTTGGATCGGTCTGCTGTGTAACACGCTTCTGTCTATAACATGAGCTGGTCAGTATGTTGCTTTTTTGAAAGATGTGATGTAGTAGAACTGCAAAAGTGTTGCTCTCCACTTCTGGAGGACCATTTTTTGAAATCAGTGGAAGGCCCAGTGGAATTAGAGTATGATAGCTAAGGAGATGGAGAAAATTCTGCCGTTTGATTGCAAATATGCAGGCTTTGGTATAAAACACCTGTCTCCGGATTACATCTTCAAGCTAAGGGCAACCATGGCATCCATGACAGAGAGGGAGAAGCGTTCATCCATGTATACGGGTAAGAGTCTAGCTAGCAACATTTTCAGATATTACACGTTTCTAATTTTGTCAAAGTAATTTTAATTTCAAGTTGGTGTACTGTTAGCTAGCTGGCTAACGTTAGCTGGCTTGCTCACTAGCTAACATTATGTGTATGATCTGTGTACTGTGTAATATTATTCGTATGTCAGAGCCATTTACACGGCTAATTATAGCCTAATGTTAGCTAGCTAACTAACATTGAACCTGGTTGGTTAGCCACCTGCATATTTATGCAGGATAGTAACGTTATGAGTTGGGATTATGGTTCATCGTTTTGCTAGCTAGCTAGCTACATGTCTAAACAAAAGACTCCACTATGCAAGTCACTATTTCAATAGAATGTTCATGATGTTACTGCGACATCTGTTGATAGACGTAGCTGGTAAATTCGCTCTGGCTATCTACTCCGATTTCAGAGCACTCTTGTCTGAGTGTGCCAGAGCACAGAATAACTAACAAATTTACAAACGCTCAACACCCGTTGAATATGGCCAGTGTCAGTAAACGTTAAATTGTTGCTAGCAGTTTCAGTCTCTACTTTTATCCAATGTATAAAAAAAAACACAGAGTGGCTTTTTATTGTCACCAGCACAAGGTGCACCTGTGTAATGATCATGCTGTTTTATCAGCTTTTTGAAATGCCACATCTGTCAGGTGGATAGATTATCTTGGCAAAGGAGAAATGATCACTAGGGATATGTGTGCGCAAATTTGAGAGAAATAAGATTTTTTTGTGCATATGGAACATTTCTGGGATCTTTTATGAAACATGGCACCAACACTTTACATGTTTTTTCATACACTGTATTATTTATTTATTTTTTAGACTGTGTATCATTCTTCCCAACTAATGAATGTGTTGTTTATTCTCCATCTCTTTCTTTCTATCCTTTCACTCTACCTCGTAAGTAAGGAGAGGGTAATTATCTGAACCTGTAAGTGGTAATGCATCCATCCAAAGCCCTCTTTCTCTCTCTCTCGCTCCGTCTCTCTTTCTCTCTCACTTTCTCCATTTTCTGTCCCTCTTTCTTTTTGCTCTCTGTTCAAGAGGTAGCTTTTATATTTTCTCACCAGATGCAATTAGAGCCTCTTAAACACTCTCCAAATGCTCTCCGGTGACTCATCCATCTGTGTGTGTGTGTGTGTGTGTGTGTGTGTGTGTGTGTGTGTGTGTGTGTGTGTGTGTGTGTGTGTGTGTGTGTGTGTGTGTGTGTGTGTGTGTGTGTGTGTGTGTGTGTGTGTGAGACTGCCTGCCTCACCCTCTCCTGACCTTTTCCATATATCTCTCTCTCTCTTACTTTCTATCTCTCCTACTTGTTATTTCTCTCTTTCAGCCTCCTCCACTCTTTACTTTTCTCCTTCTGCCTCTTCTAAACCCCTGCCTTTCTTTTTCTTTCTTGATCACTTTCTCCCTCCCTACATTTCTGTCTCTCGTCCGGATAGTACTCAAAAGAAAAACTCTGGTGTGTGTGTGTGTGTGTGTGTGTGTGTGTGTGTGCGCATGCATGCATGCATGCGTACATAAACACACGAAAGTATATCGGAGGATGGAAATTACGACGTTGCGTCGAAAATGGGATCCTATTCCCTATATAGTGCAATACTTTTGACCAATACCCATAGGTAATAGGCCATTTGGAACGCACCCCTAGACTCCCAACACCTCCAGACATGACTCAGATGTTACCACATCTGCCATAACAGATGTGGCTCTAACCTACTCTCGCTCTACAGTACTGCACATCTACTACAGCTGTTCCCCACAACACCTGGAGGGAAAAATGGTAGTGAGCTGACTGATGACTATTAGCTAATGTCTGAGTATTTTAACACCTATGTCTGGCAGTTGCATATCGCTTTGGGTCGAGTCATTGTATTATTATGGTTATGACAGACTGTGACGTTAGCACTGGACTGCACTTCAGGGTTCAATTCAGGAAGTTAATTGAATTCGGTCAATTCGGGAAGTGAAATGTCAATGCCAATTTTCCTATTAGCTCTTCCATACACAATATTGGTATTGGAATTTCATTTTACTTCCTGATTTGATTTGTCTAGGTCCATTAATACCAGTATTTGTTACTATAGTGACCTTGATTTGTGTGAATTAAAATAGAATTGACTCCAACCCTGCTTTACTGGCAAGTGCAGTGGCCACATGTTTGTATGTGCAGTTTCCTGCACTGTAGGTTATTCACCAGCATATCACTGGACTGGGGTTGAACCATCCTTCCTGGTCACGTGGTCGATGTAAATATACACGGACATGTGGTGTCAACACAGATGGCAGATGGGCCTTAAGACCGGGTGGGGGTAAGAGGAAGAGGGTGATAGCGCTGTCTTTACACCTCAACTGGCTGCACCTCTTTAGTTTACACTGCATTAGATACACAGAATCAGAAAAAGAGAGAGAGATAGACAAAGGAAGAGTGACATGAGAGAGTGGGAGGAATAGAGAACAAGTAGCCAGGGTACAGTATTTGAGAGAGAGATTCAGAGAGCGATGAAGTCTAGAAAGAGGAAATACAATAAAGAGAGAGGGGGATAAAGACTGGTAGAGAGAATGAAGAAAAAGTGAGCTGAGAGAGGGATGAGGGTCAATTGAAACTAGCTGTGAAAGTGAAGAGGGCGCAGATATTGAGAGAGCGAGAGGAAAGAGAGGGGTTTATTTGAAATTGTATCATATCAGAAACCTCTTTTCTCTCTTGGAAAGTGGAAGGAAGGTGTGATCTGTATCATCGAAACAGAGGTTGTGTAAGCTGAGTTTGACGTGTTGTCTGCGTGTGTGTACGCGCGTGTGTGACGCACTGTTTCCACTTTTACTCGAAAGAGGCCCAAGCATCCACCTCAGAGCGCCAGGTGGCTAAAGCTCTGCGCATACCCACGCAGCTGCTCACTTACACACGCCCACACAATCACACACACACACAAAACAGGGTTTTATTTCACAGATGCAGGAATACACAATGGCTTTAGCTTAAGTAAAATCTGAGGTAAAATCCGTCACATACAGTTGAAGTCGAAAGTTTACATTAATTTAGGTTGGAGTCATTGAAACTCGTTTTTCAACCACTCCACAAATTTATTGATAACAAACTATAGTTTTGGTAAGTCGGTTAAGACATCTACTTTGTGCATGACACAAGTAATTTTTCCAACAATTGTTTACAGACAGATTGTAATTCACTGTATCACAATTCCAGTGGGTCAGATGTTTACATACACTAAGTTGACTGTGCCTTTAAACAGCTTGTAACATTTCAGAAAATTATGTCATGGCTTTAGAAGCTTCTGATCAGCTAATTGACATAATTTGAGTCAATTGGAGGTGTACCTGTGGATGTATTTCAAGGCCTACATTCAAACACTGTGCCTCTTTGCTTGACATCATGGGAAAATCAAATGAAATCAGCCAAGAACCTAAAAAAAATAATTGTAGACCTCTACAAGTCTGGATCATCCTTGGGAGCAATTTCCAAATGACTGAAGGTACCACGTTCATCTGTACAAACAATAGTATGAAAGTATAAACACCATGGGACCACGCAGCTGTCAGAACAACAGAACAACAGCAAAGGACCTTGTGAAGATGCTGGAGGAAACCGGTACAAAAGTATCTATATCCAGAGTAAAACAAGTCCTATATCGACATAACCTGAAAGGCCGCTCAGCAAGGAAGAAGCCACTGCTCAAAGACCACCATAAAAAAGCCAGACGGTTTGCAACTGCACATGGGGACAAAGATCGTACTTTTTGGAGAAATGTCCTCTGGTCTGATGAAACAAAAATAGAACTGTTTGGCCATAATGACCATCGTTATGTTTGTAAGAAAAAAGTGGAGGCTTGAAATCCGAAATGGGTCTTCCAAATGGACAATGACCCCAAGCATACTTCCAAAGTTGTGGCAAAATGGATTAAGGACAACAAAGTCAAGGTATTGGAGTGGCCATCACAAAGCCCTGACCTCAATCCCATAGAAAATGTAGAACTGAAAAAGCATGTGCGATCAAGGAGGCCTACAAACCTGACTCAGTTACCCCAGCTCTGTCAGGAGAAATGGGCCAAAATTCACCCAACTTATTGTGTGAAGCTTGTGGAAGGCTACCTGAAACATTTGACCCAAGTTAAACAGTTTAAAGGCAATGCTACCAAATCCTAATTGAGTGCATGTAAACTTCTGACCCACTGGGTATGTGATGAAAGAAATAAAAGCTGAAATAAATCATTCTCTCTATTATTATTCTGACATGTCACATTCTTAAAATAACGTGGTGATCCTAACTGACCTAAAACAAGGAATTTTTACTAGGATTAAATGTCAGGAATTGGAAAAACTGAGTTTAAATGTATTTGGCTAAGCCAAGGTGTATGTAAACTTCCGACTTCAACTGTATGTACATCCATACACACATACTTTTCATAGGGCTCATCCGTACATACACAGAATAGCATGATGTTGGATAAAAACATGCAGGGTTAAGCTTCATAAATATTCACTGTGTGAAGAGAGATACAACACATACAGTGCCATGAACATTTTTTGCCACCTTTCTGATTTTCTCTATTTTAGCATATTTTAGACACTGAATGTTATCAGATCTTCAACCTAATACTAGATAAAGGGAACCTGAGTGAATAAATGGCACAACATATTGATACTTTTGTCCTGTATTTAATAAACAAAGTTATGCAAAACCCAATGCCCCTGTGTGAAAAATTAATTGCCCCCTTTAGGCTCCCGAGTGGTGCAGTGGTCTAAGGCACTGCATCTCAGTGCAAGAGGTATCCCTGGTTCAAATCCAGGCTGTATCACATCCGGCCGTCATTGGGAGTCTCATAGGGCGGCACACAATTGGCCCAGCGTCATCCGGGTTTGGCCGGGATAGGCCGTCATTTTAAGTAAGCATTTGTTCTTAACTGACTTAACTGACTTTCCTAGTTAAATAAGAGTTAAATATTTAAATATTTAATTCAACACGCAATAACTGGCCGTGCCGCCTTCTAGCTGCAATGACTATACCCAAATGATTCCTGTAATTGCTGATCAGTCTCTCATATGCATTTGTGGGGTTTCGAGCATTTACAGCTCATTTCAGGTCCTACCACAACATCTCAGTCAGGTTTAGGTTATTCCAACGCTTTAAATGTGTTGCTTTTCAGCATTCTGATGTAGACTTGCTGGTGTGTTTTGTATCATTGTCTTGCTGCATGATCCAGCTGCACTTCAGCTTCATCTCACAGATGGAATGCAGTGTTTTTTTTCTCCCAGACATAACAGGACCCATGTTGTCCAAAAAGGTAACATTTTGAATCATCTGTCCATAGAGATTCTTTCAGGGGTCTTGATGATCATCCAGGTGCTTCTACGTGCTTTTTTGGCAAACTTGAGTTATATTTTTGGACAACGTGTGTCCTGTTGTTTCTGGGAGAAACCAAACACTGCATTCCACAGTAAGAACCTCATACCAATGGTCAAGCATGTTCGCGGTAGTGTGATGGTTTGGGGATTCTTTGCTGCCTCACAACCTGGACGACTTGCCATCATTGAAGGAACCATGAATTCTGCTCTGTATCAGAGCATTTAAAGGAGAGTGTCTGTCCACCTGGTCAGTTTATGTCATGGGAAAGAGCAGGTGTTTTGTACACTCAGTTTATATATATATATATGTATATAATTATATATATATAGCTTTATACTTACTATTTAGTATGCTAAACTCAGATTGACACTGATTGTCACAGGTTAGGACATTTCCCTGCTGGAAATGCTTAACTTGTAGACTGATTGTAAAAGGGAGTTTTTTTGTTGTTGTCTTTTTAGCAAACAGAAAGAAAACATACTGGTTCTCTGACTAGATAACAGACAAAATATGATGTTTCCCAAAAGTCATCAAAATAAGTCTTTACGAGGTTGTAATCTTGTTATCTGAAGTCTTTACAACCAGGAAACCAGTTTCCAATGACCAAATTATGTCATTCTGATTTTGTCGTGTGTGTGGTAAGCTTTTTCTCTACCAACACATTTCCATAAACACTAGCTTTCTCTCATCCCATTTCATCTCACTCAGTCAATGAAATTGTTCAGTTGTTCCAGCACTCTGTAGTGGAGTGGATTGCTCTCTGGTAGCATTTACCTGATATGTACTTTACCAATTAAGTGTGGTCAATTTAGATAGTTTCCTATGTCTTACAGTGAAGACCATTTTCAACCCAGCACCGGCCATTCCAGACCTGGATCCTGAATTCTATAGAGCTTCCGATGTGTTCTGCTGTAACGAATCAGAGGTGAGAAAGATAGACAATATGAAGCAACACACACACACCTAATATATTTCAGCACCTATGTGCCTGAGGCGCTGTAGTTAAAAAACAAGCCTAGCCCCCCTTACTTCCCTCTTTCACAACCATTTGATTGTATTCTCAGGGTTACGGCCCTGTACATCAATAGCATAGCAGCTGCCTCAGAAGTAAGTAACCCCTTCTGGCTTGAATAGAAAAGATTATTCCCTCCCTCCCTCTATTTACGGTAAAGGGTGTTATGGATCCACCTTAGCCTCACACCTCCACTGTCAGAGATGACAGATGGGGATTGGGATTGATGGGAAACATAGTTAGAAACAACAACAGGGCAGATATGTTAAAAGAGTGAGCCAGATTCACTCCTGGGGTAACACAGAGGTGAGTTTGCCCAGAAATGTCTCTTAGAGACTTTGATGTGGTCGGAGGCAGGGGGGCTTTCCAGGTGGGGACTTGAAAGCGAGAGTTGAAGATGGAGCCGACCGTCTGTCTTTTTCTCTTGTAAGTTTGAGTATAACACACACACACACTCGTTGCTTTCACCCTCTCACCACTGCTCATATTTCAGTCAAGGCAATGAAATGTTTCACCCCCCAGAACACGCAAATGCACCCAAACACACGGATCCTCTGGGCTTCTCCGATGAGTAAGAAGACAGACAACTCTTTTTCTTATTTGGTAGCTGACCAGAACAGGGTGGCACCAGGGACTATGAGCAACGATAATATACTGTGGGTAGTTTATTTTTCAACTCTCAAGGTATTGTTGGCTTGGAAGCTTTATAGAGGATGAATTGAAAGCCTCTGTTTGTGTTTGGTGTCCTGACCCCCCACAGAGAAGTGAGCTAGCTGAGATCATTGTCTGGGCAGGTGTGGAGGGTTGACAGACAAGATGGACACCCACTCCTCATCTTAAACCCGTACCTTTTTGTGTGTGTAGTCTCCCAGTGCCATGCAGAACCTAGAGGGGGGCTGAAGGATGTCAAAGTGCAGGCACTATTTGATCCACAGCTCACATAGAATGTTGACGTGTTTATAGTGATGGGACTCCATTATGGACCTCACACTGACTAGCTGCTATATAAATCAAATTGTATTTGACACATGCTTGGTAACCAACAGGTGTAGACTAACAGTGAAATGGTTACTTACGGGCCCGTTTTAATTATTTTAAACAATGCAGAGATAGAATACTAGAAACACCAGTAATAGAGTTGCTGGATGGGTAGGGGAGAGTCAGGTAAGTCGCGCCAAAGGGTTTGTTGAGCCACGCCTTGTTTCTAAGAAATTATACACAAATGCGTCCCTATTCTTACCCGGTCCATATGCTCAATTAACCCCATTACCAAGACAAGTTGTGACAAGAGAGCCCCTTTTTTGACAGGCTTTGTTTTCAAAATTAAAAAGCCCATAAATACAATTGTTTCCGGAAAATTGTCCAAGAGAAGAAAACAAATCCATTGCAAATTAATGCTTTTTATTTATTGATGGAAATACCAGTTGATGTGCTCCAACTCATAAGAGACTTCAGCTAAGTGTACTGGGCAAAATTGGTGATGATTGTGTTGATTATCCCTGTTTCCAGTGTTCCCGCCGAAAGGGGATTCGTCTCCAAAACAGAGTAAAGACGGCCCCAAGATCGAGCCTTCTTGAGGACAAAAGTAACAGGGCTGATCTGTGTTCTTCAGGCCCAGTCCTAGCGATTCTTCTGCCCCCCCTGTGTCCTGTATAGTATAAAGATTTGGAATGGATTGATAGACTAGACTAGAATAATGATGTGTATGATGTGCAATTGATGTATTTCCATTGAGCTTATACAGTAGCACTTGGAAACAAAACATTGTTGACAAGTTTTCATATCAGAGTTACAATGTTGCAATCACTAGGCAGCAAACTGCATATACAGTGGCAAGAAAAAATATGTGAACCCTTTTGGAAATACCTGGATTTCTGCATAAATTGGTCATAACATTTGATCTGGTCATCTAAGTCACAACAATAGACAAACAGTCTGCTTAAACTAATAACACACAAACAATTATACGTTTTCATGTCTTTATTGAACACACCGTGTAAACATTCACAGTGCAGGGGGGGAAAGTATTTGAGCCCTTGGATTTAATAACTGGTTGACCCTCCTTTGGCAGCAATCGCCTCAACCAAACGCTTTCCGTAGTTGCGGATCAGACCTGCACAATGGTCAGAAGGAATTTTGGACCATTCCTCTTTACAAAACTGTTTCAATTTCAGCAATATTCGGACTGATGAATATCAAGGCTTTTAGAGATACTTTTGTAACCCTTTCCAGCTTTATGCAAGTCAACCATTCTTAATTTTAGATCTTCTGTGATCTATTTTGTCTGAGGCATGGTTCATATCAGGTAATGCTTCTTGTGAATAGCAAACTCAAATGTTGTGCGTTTTTTTTTATAGGGCAAGGCAGCTCTAACCAAAATCTCCAATCTCGTCTCATTGATTGGACTGCAGGTTAGTTGACTCCTGACTCCAATTAGCTTTTGGAGAAGTCATTAGCCTAGGGGTTCACATACGTTTTCCAACCTACACTGTTAATGTTTAAATTATGTATCCAATATAGACAAGAAAAATACAATAATTTGTGTGTTATTAGTTTAAGCACACTGTTTGTCTATTGTTGTGAGATAGATGAAGATCAGTTCAAATTTGATGACCAATTTATGCAGAAATCCAGGTAATTCCAAAGGGTTCACATACTTGTTCTTGCCACTGTAGTAGGAAACAGAGTTTTTATCAACAAGCCACATATATTACACATGACGAGTCAACCCCAAGAAAATTCAAATTACAATAAACAACATTTATTAACATCATTCGGTATAACTGTAAAAAGTTTGATATCATTTGAGCTTTTGAAACAAGTGCTTTCATAAATGCATGGTGCGGGCCTCGTTTCACAGGAGCATCTTAAAATAAGGAACCAGACTTAACAAATTTCATTTATTTACGGATCGAATTTTATTGTCCAACATCAGTTTTATAATTTCTTCATTTTGTGGCCGTCCCGAGTTTCCTCTTTCCACCTCTGTGGTGCTGAATCGCAGCAGGAGTGGGGCGGGGCAGCCCGGTCATGGCAAGTTGGGATCCAGCCTTTTTTTTTAACTCAACCTTTTCCTAACCTTAACTAACTTCTCCTAACCCGTAAGTTAATTATTCTAACCTGCTGCGTAAATTCTCCTAATCCGTTACGAAAAGTCAAATCTGTTGTTAATTTGACAAAAGCTGGATCCCGGCCCTGGGGTTCGTAGTCAGCCATGTTTTGTTATTTATTAGGCCTAATTAAAATGTTCATGCCTAGGCTAAATTAAAGAGGCCTAGATTGTATTTGAAAACAGCAGTGTTTTGTTATTTATTAATTAATTCACATTTTCATAGAAGTAGCGTATAGGACAGGTCATTATACTAATATAAGTTGTGTTTTATTACTTTTTAGGCGACTTGTTATTCTAGGCTAAATGTTTTTTCCTTTCTTTTAAATTATATTCATTTATGATTAATAGCAGAGATGAAACGCAACGCGCAATGTTTTGCCTTTCAATAAAAGATATCATGTTGGTATAAGAACAGTGTTCTAATTTATTTTATTACAACTTCACAGACTAATTTCTATTTTGCACTTGTAACATAAAAGTAACATAGAAAAATCCCCATAAAATTATGTCAATTCAAGCTAGAGATATCAGCTGCGTCCTATCACATGCACCTGTTAACGGTTGTTAAGACACTAACAGCTTACAGACGGTAGGCAATTAAGGTCGCAGTTATGAAAGCTTAGGATACTAAAGAGGCCTTTCTACTGACTGTGAGATGCCTAAGACAGCGCTACAGGGAGACAGGACGGACAGCTGATCATCCTCGCAGTGGCAGACCACATGTAACAACACCTGCACAGGATCGGTACATCCGAACATCACACCTGCGGTACAGATTCAGGATGGCAACAACAACTGCCCTAGTTACGCCAGGAACGCATAATCCCTCCATCAGTGCTCAGACTGTCCGCAATAGGCTGAGAGAGGCTGGACTGAGGGCTTGTAGGCGTGTTGTAAGGCAGGTCCTCAACAGATATCACCGGAAACAATGTCGCATATGGGCACAAACCCACCGTCGCTGGACCAGACAGAACTGGCAAAAAGGGCTCTTCACTGACGAGTCGCAGTTTTGTCTCACCGGGGTTGATGGTCGGATTCGTGTTTATCATCGAAGGAATGAGCAAGGCGTCCAGTCCAGCTTCATGGCAGGAGCCTTCCTCTTCGCCGGTGCCCAGTCCAGGCACGACGTCCAGTCCAGCTCCAAGGCCGGAGCCTTTCTCTGCACCGAAGCCCAGTCCAGTGATGGCATCCAGTCCTGCTCCATGGCCTTCTTCTGTGCCGATGCCCAGTCCAGGTACGGCATCCAGTCCCGCTCCATGGCAGGAACCTTCCTCTGCGCCGATGTCCAGTCCAGGCATGGTGTCTAGTCCCGCTCCAAGGCCAGAGCCTTCCTCTGCACCGGTGCTCAGTCCAGGCACGGCGGGTAACTCAGCTCCATGGCCGGAGCCTTCCTCTGTGCCGGTGCCCAGTCCAGGCATGGTGTCCAGTCCCGCTCCAAGGCCGGAGCCTTCCTCTGTGCCGGTGCCCGGTCCAGGCACGACGTCCAGCCCCACTCCAAGACCGGAGCCTTCCTCTGTGCCGGTGCCTGGTCCAGGCACGACGTCCAGTCCCACTCCAAGACCGGAGCCTTCCTCTGTGCCGGTGCCCGGTCCAGGCACAATGTCCAGTCCCACTCCAAGGCCGGAGCCTTCCTCGGCGCCGGTGCCCGGTCCAGGCACGGCGTCCAGTCCCGCTCCATGGCAGGAGCCTTCCTCTGTGCCGATGTCCAGTCCAGGCACAACGTCCAGCCCCGCTCCAAGACCAGAGCCTTCCTCTGCACCGGTGCCCGGTCCAGGCAGGATGTCCAGTCCCACTCCAAGGCCGGAGCCTTCCTCTGCGCCGGTGCCCGCTCCAGGCACGACGTCCAGTCCAGCTCCAAGGCCGGAGCCATCCTCGGCGCCGGTGCCCGGTCCAGGCACGGCGTCCAGTCCCGCTCCATGGCCGGAGCCTTCCTCTGCGCCGGTGCCCAGTCCAGGCATGGCGGGCAACTCAGCTCCATGGCTGGAGCCTCCTCGGCGCCGGTGCCCAGTCTGGGTGCGGCGTTCAACCCAGCTCCATGGTCGGGGCCCTCCTCTGCGCCGAGGTCCAGTCTGGGCACGGCCACCGACGCTAGATGCCCACCAGGACCCTCCCCTATAGAGTCAGGTTTTCCTCTGCGCCGGCGCCTTGTCCAGGCACGACGTCCAGTCCCACTCCAAGGCCGGAGCCTTCCTCGGCGCCGGTGCCCGGTCCAGGCACGGCGTCCAGTCCCGCTCCATGGCAGGAGCCTTCCTCTGCGCCGAGGCCCAGTCTGGGCATGGCCAACGACGCTAGATGCCTACCAGGACCCTCCCCTATAGAGTCAAGTTTTGCGGCCGGAGTCCGAACCTTAAGGGGGGGGGGTACTGTCACGCCCTGACCATAGAGAGCCTTTTTATTCTCTATTTTGGTTAGATCGGGGTGTGACTCGGGTGGGTAATCTAGGTTGTTTTATGTCTATGTTGGCCTGGTATGGTTCCCAATCAGAAGCAGCTGTTTAGCGTTGTCTCTGATTGGGGATCATATTTAGGCAGCCATTTCCCCACTGGGTTTTTGTTTTGTTGTGCGGTTCACTATTAATAAATATTTATACATTTTAAATCAAATATTGAAATGATCCATGGTATGACGATCTTAAACAATTCCATATATTAGCTTACCCCCCAATAGATGTAAAACTGAACTAATAGGGATTTATAAAGTGATTTTGCAAAGTGCCTCCATTGTAAGAACTCAACTTACCCCTCACCAATGTGCTGCACCCTCCTGGGCGATGCACACCCACACACTCAACATACATAGATTTTCACTTTGAGGTGGGCCAGTAGTCTGAAGGTTGCTGGCTCAAATCCCAGACTACACAATCTCTAACACACCTCCCTGGTGGTCTCCACAGGCAGAGCTGCTGACGGGGGTGGCCGTGGCGAGTATAGAGGATGCTGGCCGGGCCGGTGAGGAGCTGCTGAGGCGAGGCTGCAGCTCGGTCATCATCACCCTGGGCTCCCGGGGCTGCGTTGTGCTGTCGGCACAGGAGCCCTCGTCCCCATCACACCACGTCCCCACCAAGCCGGTGACAACAGTGGATACCACGGTAAGAATATCCCTAGGGTCTTAATATCACAGTTTCTCAAGCCTGCATGTCAAAGTGTAGGCATATTGGCTATAGTTAAATGAGGGAGTCGTCAGAAAATGTAGCTAAACTTTAATGAGACTTATTTATACGAAACAAAAATATAAACGCAACATAGGGTCATAGGGTCCTGTGTGGCTCAGTCGGTAGAGCATGGCGCTTGCAACGCCAAGCGTCGTGGGTTCGATTCCCGGTAGGGCCACCCATATGTAGTGGCCCCAGCCGAGTTGTAAGTCGCTTTGGACAAAAGCGTCTGCTAAATGGGATATATTATTATTATTATATAACATGTGATGTGTTGGTCCCATGTTTCATGAGCTGAAATAAAAGATCCCAGACATTTTCCATATACACAAAAAGCTCTTCTCTAAAATGTTGTGCACAAATTTTTTAGTAAGCTCCTTTGCCAAAGTAATCCATTCACCTGACAGATGTGGCATATCAAGAAGCTGATTAAACAGCATGATCATTACACAGGTGCTATAAAAGTCCACTCTAAAATGTGCAGTTTTCTCACAAAAGTTCGGAGGACTCATGGCTCTTGACCTTCGCCTCCCGAGTCCGTATGGGAGTTGCAGCAATGGGACAAGACTGTAACTAACAATTGGATACCACGAAATTGGGGAGAACAAAGGCTAAGAAAATACATATTACATTTTTTGCTGTTTGTATCCCCCCCCCCTTCACTTCAAAGAGGAAGGCATCCGATCAGCCAACATCAGTGCAGCAGAAAAGAGAACAATCTGAGAATGAGTACCGTAGGTGTTTCCAAACTTTTGACTGGTACTGTGTAATATATACCTTGCTGTTCAAAAGTTTGGGGTCACTTAGAAATGTCCTTGTTTTGGAAAGAAAAACATTTTTTTTGTCCATTAAGATAACATCAAATTAATCAGAAATACAGTTTGTTTCACAATAAAAAATATGTAGCATCTTCAAAGTGGTAGGCATGTTGTGTAACTCAAATGATACAAACCCCCCAAAAATCCATTTTAATTCCAGGTTGTTAGGCAACAAAATAGGAAAAATGCCAGGGAGGGTGAATACTTTTGCAAGGCACTGTATTTTTCCCCGTCTCAACTACTCAACTAAATAGGGATGTATGTCCCTATGCAAAATGAAAATTGTTTTGTCATCCAGCTCTTCTTAGAAAAAGGAATCATCAGGAACAGCCATTGTAGCTAATTATTTAGCCAACTAGGGTAGGCAGTGAGTACACTGTAACAGCTCCTGTGATCCTGTAAACTAGTACCTCCACCATTTTGAAAAGCCTGCCTTCGAGGGTAGGAACAAGGAAGTATGGCTCCTGTCAGGCTGTAATCTTCACAAAGCCAGGTAAAATTAGTCAACCTAGATATCCTGCAATGTCCTGGCAGATATGAATATCGTTGAGAAAAGTTCAATGGCTCTATTGAACAAGAACAACCATATCTTCACGCTGCTAGCGGGAATGTGCAATCGGAAAAACACAAAGGATACAACTGTAATGTCCGTCGTTAAATGAAGACCAAGGTGCAGCGTGGTAGGCGTACATTTTCTTTTAATTATAAATATTCCACCAAAAACAATAAACAACTCAACGAACGTAAAGCTAAGAGTGCAAACACATGCAACAACATGATCCCACAACTGAAGGTGAGAAAAAGGGCTGGGGGCTCCGGACTGGGGAACGTCACTGCAGGCTCCTTGCCATAGACCATCAATACAGGCTCCGGGCCATGGATCATCACTGGAGGCTTCGTGCCATCGATTACCACTACAGGCTCCGGGCCATGGATCATCACTGGAGGCTTTGTGCCATGGATCATCACTGGAGGCTCCGGGCCATGGATCATCACTGGAGGCTTCGTGCCATGGATCATCACTACAGGCTCCGGGCCATGGATCATCACTGGAGGCTTCGTACGTGTAGCCGGAACAGGTCTCACCGGACTGAGGAGACGTACTGGAAGCCTGGTGCGGGGAGCAGCCACAACGCGTCCTGACTGGATACCCATTTTAGCTCGATGAGTGTGGAGAGCTGGCACGGGACTCACTGGGCTATGAAGGCGCACTGGAGGCATAGTGCGTAGAGCCGGTGCAGGATATGCTGGGCCGTGGAGGCGCGCTGGAGGTCTGGAGCGTAGAGCTGGCACAACGCGTTGTGGCTAAATCCCCCCTGTAGCACGGCAAGTGCGGGGAGCTGGCACAGGCCGTACTGGGTTGTGCTGGCAAACTGGGGATACCGTGCGTAGAGCTGGCGCAGGATATCCTGGGCCGAAGAGACGCACCGGAGGCCAGGAGCGCTGAGCAGGCACAATCCGTCCTGGCTGAATGCCCACTCTAGCACGGCAACTGCAAAGGATCTTACACAGAGCGCACCGGGATGTGGATGCGCACTGAAGGCATGGTGCACAGAACCGGATAACACGGTGCTTGACCGGTCACTCGCTCCCCACGGTAAGCATGGGGAGTTGGCTCAGGTCTAAACCCTGACTCCGCCAATCTCCCCGTGTGTCCCCCCCATATTTTTGGGGGGCTGCCTCTCGTGCTTGCTTCGTTGAGCTAACTCCTCGTATCATCGCCCTTCCACTTTCGCTGCCTCTATCTCCTCCTTCGGACGGCGATACTCCCCAGCCCTTGTCCATGGTCCTGCTCCCTCTAGGATTTCCTCCCAGGTCCAGTCCTCCTGATCACGCTGCTTGGTCCGTTGGTGGTGGGATCTTCTGTAACATCCGTCGTTAAATGAAGACCAAGGTGCAGCGTGGTAGGCGTACATTTTCTTTAATTTTAAATGTTCCACCAAAAAACAATAAACAACTCAACGAAAGTAAAGCTAGGAGTGCAACACATGCAACACACAAAGACAAGATCCCACAACTCAAGGTGGGAAAAAGGGCTGCTTAATTATGATCCCCAATCAGAGACAACGATAGACAGCTGCCTCTGATTGGGAACCATACTCGGCCACCAAAGAAATATAAACATAGATATCCCACCCTAGTCACACCCTGACCTACCAAATAGAGAATTTAAAGGATCTCTAAGGTCAGGGCGTGGCAACAACAATTGCTACAAAACATGGCTCCATTCATTTTTATATCAGACAGCCGGCTCAATCAACCAGTGACGTCATTGGTAGCGCAAAAATTTATAAATACAGCTATAGTGCATAATTATGTCTGAAACCCCCTTTCATCATTCATAATTATGTCTGAAACACCCTCTCATCATTCATAATTATGTAGGGAGACCTGAAAAACATCCCAAATAGTGTCTAGCGGTGAAGTTTACATTTAATATGCCATTGAAACCAGCATTTGTATCATATTCTATTGGTTTTCAAATCAACTTTTTTTTGTCCAGCAGCCAAAGGCATAATCATTAACATACACTTTAAGTAACCCATGTTAGTTGATGCATCTTTAGATCGCCCTTCTTTCTTAACTTCTAACAGATATTTTCACCTGTCAAATGAAACCACTCACCGCGTGCGGTTCACTTTTGAGAATGGTGTTTTCCGCAAATTGCATTTTGGAACATTCCTGCGTACCCTACAGCCATGTGCGTATTGTTGAGCTTATAATATGAAGAAGTAAAACATTATAAACATTTTAAGCTATACATTTTGATCTGTTGCATTAATGTTCAGTGGTTGTATGAATTTGGGATCTGTCACCCCAGAACTGTCCCAGAACCTTACGACATGTTTTATCATCCCAGAGATAACCATAATTTCAATCCCGGGGGGGAATTATTTAATAAAGAAGTCAATAAGCATAGTGTAAACAACTCTATGAGGCCATAAGCCAAGAGGAAAATGCTCACCCAGAAGCAGCACTCTTTGTGGCCGGGGACATTAATGCAGGCAAACTTAAATCAGTTTTACCAATTTTTTTACCAGCATGTCACATGTGCAACCAGAGAAAAACAAATCCTAGACCACCTTTACTCCACACACAGAGATGCATACAAAGCTCTCCCCCGCTCTCCATTTGGCAAATCTGACCATAATTCCATCCTCCTGATTCTTGCTTACAAGCAAAAACTAAAGCAGGAAGTACCAGTGACTCACTCAATACGGAAGTGGTCAAATTACGTGGATGCTACACTACAGGACTGTTCTAATAACACAGACTGGAACATGTTCCGGGATTCATCCAATGGCATTGAGGAGTACACCACCTCAGTCATCGGCTTCATCAATAAGTGCATCGACGACGTCGTCCCCACCATGACTGTACGTACATATCCCAACCTGAAGCCATGGAGCTAAAGGCTAGAGCTGCCATTTTCATGGAGTGGGAGACTAATCCGGGCACTTATAAGAAATCCTGCTATGCCCTCAGACTAACCAACAATCCTGTATTGACGCTTTGCTTGTTTAAGATTGAATCCTACTACAACGGCTTTGACGCTCGTCGGATGTGGCAGGGCTTGAAAACATTTACGATCTACAAAGGGAAACCCAGACGCAAGCTGCCCAGTGACGTGAGCCTACCAGATGAGCTAAATGCCTTTTATGTTTGCTTCGAGGCAAGTAACACTGAAGCATGCACGAGAGCACCAGCTATTCTGGATGACTGTGTGATATCGCTCTCGGTAGCCGATGTGAACAAAACCTTTAAACAGGTCAACATTCACAAAGCCGCTGGGCCAGACGGATTACCAGGACGTGTACTCAAAGCATGTGTGGACCAACTGGCAAGTGTCTTCACTGACATTTTCAACCTCTCCCTGACCGGGTCTGTAATACCTACATGTTTCGAGCAGACCACCATAGTCCCCGTGCCCAAGGAAGCGAAGGTAACCTGTCTAAATGATTACTGCCCTGTGGCATTCATGTCGGTAGCCATGAAGTGCTTTGAAAGGCTAGTCATGGATCACATCAACAGCATCCTCCCGGACACCCTAGACCCACTCCAATTCGCATACCGCCCCAACAGATCCACAGATGATGCAATCTCAATCGCACTCCATACTGCCCTTTCTCACCTGGACAAAAGAAACATCTATGTGAGAATGCTGTTCATTGACTACAGCTCAGCGTTCAACACCATAGTGCCCACGAAGCTCATCACTAAGCTAAGGACTCTGGGACTAAACACCTCCCTCTGCAACTGGATCCTGGACTTCATGATGGGTCGCCCCCTGGTGGTAAGAGTAGGCAGCAACAGGTCTGCCACACTGATCCTCAACACTGAGGCCCCTCAGGGGTGTGTACTTAGTCCCCTCCTGTATTCCCTGTTCACCCACAACTGTGTGGCCAAACACGACTCCAACACCATCATTTAAGTTTGCTGACGACACAAAAGTGGTAGTCCTGATCGCCGACAATGATGAGACGGCCTATAGGGAGGAGGTCAGAGACCTGGCAGTATGGTGACCGGACAACAACCTCTCCCTCAATGTGAGCAAGACTAAGAAGCTGATCGTGGACTACAGGAAAAGGCGGGCCGGGCCGAACAGTCCCCCATTAACATCGACGGGGCTGTAGTGGAGTTGGTCGAGAGTTTCAAGTTCCTCGGTGTCCACATCGCCAACGAACTATCATAGTCCAAACATACCGAGATAGTCGTGAAGAGGGTATGACAAAACCTTTTCCCCCTTAGGAGACTGAAAAGATTTGTCATGGGTCCCCAGTTCCTCAAAGGGTTCTATAGCTGCACCATTGAGAACTGCACCGGTTGCATCACCGCCTAGTATAGCAACTGCTCGGCATCTGAATGTAAAGCGCTACAGAGGGTAGTGCGAACGGCCCAGTACATCAATGGGGCCAAGCTTTCCAGGACCTATATAATAGGTGGTGTCAGAGGAAAGCCCATAAAATTGTCAGAGACTCCAGTCACCCAAGTTATAGACTTTTTTTTCTCCACTACCGCACGGCAAGCGGTACTGGAGCGCCAAGTCTAGGACCAAAATGCTCCTTAAACAGCTTCTACACCCAAGCCATAAGACTGCTGAACAATTTACATTGACCCCCACCACCCCCTCCCTTTTGTACACTGCTGCTACTTGCTGTTTATTATCTATGCATAGTCACTTCACCCCCACCTACATGTACAAATTACCTCAACTAACCTGTACCCCTGCACACTGATTCGGTACCGGTGTCCCCTGCATATAACCTCGTTATTGTTATTCTTATTGTGTTACTTTTTTATTATTTTTATTTTAGTCTACTTGGTAAATATTTTCTTCTTCTTGAACTGCACTGTTGGTTAAGGGCTTGTAAGTAAGCATTTCACAGTAAAGTCTACACTTGTTGTATTCGGCGCATGTGACAAATACAGTTTGATTTGTCTTATTCTCTATGGTAAAAAAAAAAGTGATTTATTTTGAAAAGTGGTTCCTTGCATCATACAATGATGTAAAAATGATGTTACAGACAAGTGACTGGATATGTGACTTGAGCTTTTGGACAAGTAAAACAATCAGACCTACTTGTCTGAAGTGGCTAAAAAAGTAAATGTCAAACCCTGCACATTATTTTCCATGATCTAACAACTGATTCCTCGACATAGCCATAAAAGAAAAGCAGATGTTTGCATCACTTTGATGTGGACACTCCCCTTCAACTTCTGGGGGGACACTGAAAAAGATTACGTATGCGCACAATATGTTGTGTACTACTAATCACCATGACTTGATTAAATTAAATTCTCTCGGCCCCAGACCAGCACACGCTGTACGACGTCCCAGAGGTGGAGGCTAATGGCTCGGTAGTTTCTCACCCCAGTAGAGGTTAAAGATTAAACTGGGTTTTATAGGGGATGTGGGGACATTTTGGATTCTCTTCCTGATTTCATCTTGAAAAGGCTTTGCCGTCACGCCTGGCTCGGTGAGACTTTCACACTTCCTGTTCGAGTTTGGGACACAACTGATTTAGAGTTGATGCATTTGTTAGGCTATAGAGAAAAATTGTAATTTTCATTTTGTTTGCATACAACTACAGATGATGCATTTGATAAATTCTACAGAGTGACATTGTTGTGAATTAGAGAGTCCAGCAATTTGCGTGCAGTTGATATTGAGCTGCAAAAGTACAGATGCATTCAAACTACAAGATTATATCTCCTTAAACTGGATGTCTTTTATCTTGTGTTTAATAAGAAACTTTTCCATTTTGAAACTCATTGTTCCTGTTTGGAATCAAAATCCCCCATTAACTGAAGTTAAAACAAGTGAACCCACTGAAGCAGGAGAGTAACAATAGGGAAGTGTTTAGGGCTTCATGACTGTTGGGTTTTTTCTCTCTCCCATTCAACACCTTGCCACGCCCCGAAGTGTCATATTCCTGTCTCAGTGTGTATGTCTGTACTGTAACTTAGTGTGTATGTCTGTACTGTAATCCACCTTATACACTCCCCATTTACAAAACAGTACAATAGATACCAATTTGCTGAAGTCAGTGCAATGTGAGAGTGCTCAGAAGCAATTAGTGTCCTGACTGCGTGTGCACAGATCCCACAAGGTAGCTTTACCGATTCATTAATGTTACCAAAACTATTTGTAATGCAATCTGCCTCAGTGTACCTATAATTAAATGACCCTTTATACTTTTACTGTCCCTAGTAATACACGCAAACACACCAACTCCCCCATTCCCTGGTGGTGCATACAAAATGAACCATAGGTTCCCCTCAGGGCTAACTTAGCTTCCTTCACCCCAAACCCCCTCCCCTCCCTCTGTGACTCACCTCTCAGCCCTGCACCAGTCAGCAGAACACAACACAGCCCAGCCTGTGATCGGGCCTTGGTTTTGGCAGTGCTCCCCCCTACACTTTGATGGCCCCATAAATTCTGGAGTGTTTAACTCTTTTGGATGCCCTAATCCCTCTTCCAGTAAACAATTTATTTTTACTAGCAAAAGAAAAGATTGTTTTCTGAATGGCTAGTCAGTCTCACAGACCTTTGGTGTTTCCTTTTTATTTATTTGATAAAACATTTTTACATGCATGGTAAGGCCTCTTAAAAAAGTATTTGGTTCTTTGATTTTGTTCATTGGCGTTTTTTGCTGAGTGAACACGGTGTAGTGCTTGCGCTCTCAATTTTTTTCACCAGAAGCATGTTTGCTTGGTGTGAATTTGGTGGCTTCGATGCTATGCGTGGGTTGGCGAACTGAGGAAGGAGGCTGGGTCTGAAGCTATGATCTTGCAGGATCAACACTGTCACCACCCAAAAATACACATAAATATTGTTTTATTATACTGCCAGTATCCTTTCCAGTCAGTGCTGAGTTCAAAGTAGCATACAATTCTAGCTTCTCCTGGTTGCTACCCCAGTTCTTTCATCATCCACTGAACCACAACACCCTCCCCCCCTCCTCTTCCACGAGCAACACATTGTACGTGGCAAG